>NW_028270151.1:96880731-97032032 GCF_037043375.1 Chiloscyllium plagiosum
ACAACAACTCACCAAAAAATGGACCAAATACCTATCATAGGCAAGACAAATTTGGAAAAAAATTATTGCATGTCGTGACTGCAGGAAACATTATACAGGACAGACAACTCATGATACGCATTCTTGAAGATCAACTTGACATGAAACACTGCCAGGTGTCCGCAGTAGGTTGACTCATGACACTGAGTGTCGCTGATTCCGTGGCTGGAATCTCGCAATGTGTGACAGTCTGCAGCAATGGAGAATGTGTTGCTGGAAAAGTACAGCAGGTTAGGCAGCATCCAAGATGCAGGAGAATGGGTGTTCTGACATGAATACTTCATCAGATGTTCGGCCAAACGTCGATTTTGCTACTCCTCAGATGCTGCCTGATCAACTGTGTTTTCCAGCACCACACTCTTGACTCTGATCTCCAGTATCCACACTCCACACTTTATACTCCGTCTGCAGCATTAGTTAGTTCCTTGTGTGCGGGAACTATTGATATTACCAATGTAAAATTCGATTGCTGATTGAGAAATACAACCAGGTCCGCAGCCCAAAAGAGTATTTCTATTGTTTTGAGTTTCCTGGCTGTACAATGTGTGCTTCTGTGATCGCACAGTTTGCAGTAGTCTGGGGAGCGGTTGCAGCTATCTGCGTTTACATCCTAGATGCTATTGGTGCTGTTTGATTTGTTATTGATTTGTGCAACAGTAACACAGTGACAAATCAATTAATATTTCAAGAAGGCAGACCGACGTGGAAAATATCGAGGTGCTGGTGACATTTGATCAGAGATTACCGAGATTCAGGAGAAACTAATGTTGATTTCTTTCGGGTCGTGATGAAGAACAACCAGGGAAATAAGTCACCAGCGGGTACAGTTTACAAGGGCCCTCATAGGAAGCAAAATGCGAAATAAAAATTACAAAATGACGAAGACAGACGAGAGTAATCATGGGTAATCAGACTTCCACTCCGCAGCTCCCCTAAATCCCACACCCAGCCCCATTGTAAACAAATGTTAGAGAACCATAAACATTAACGTCGTCCATTGGAACGATCCAAGTCTTTTCTAAATTTTCGATTCGGCTATAAGTTTCAATTATTATTTTTCTTTCCTGGGAAATCATCTCTTTCATTGTTAGCAATCGTAAAGGGAGCCATCCTTTTTGTCATGGAAATAATATGATACTAAACTTTGTTTGTGCTGTGTATAAGACTCCACTTTGTCACACGTTTCTTCTACTTTCTCTCGATTTTAATGGTACTCTGTCTTTGGAATCTTCCGACCAACGTGCATGACCTCATAATCAGGACATGTAACTGCATCTGACAAGTTTTTGCCCACTCACCAAATCTACCTATATGCCTATTCATATTGCCACGATCTCATCATAACATGCTCTCCCACGCGTGTGTATTGTCAGCAAATTTGGACACATTTCACACTGCCTCTTTCTCCATGCTATTAACAGAGAGATAATTGAAGCCTTAAATATACTCAGTCTTGAAAGGCCTCTGCTGTAAATATTTCTACATACTTGCTACCCTCTGAATGTGAGAGCATCCTCCTCATTTATTTCTTATGTGGGTAACCCCTTCCCCTGAGATTGGGATCTCCGGTCCTTCACTATTCTGGATATAAAGTAGAACAGAACAAACTTTTAAAGTAAAACACAATCTCGCTGCTGTCTCCAATGCCAGTTCTGAGTTTTCTTTTTTAACCTCTGTTTGAATAAACTGCCCTGATGAGCACATTATTGCTGACAATGACACATCTGCTTGACAGGTGCTTCAGTGCCTGTGATTGGAGTGGAGCTGAAAGGCGCGATAAAAGTGCATCTTTTTTCACTCGACCATTGCTATATTATTAATCTCTTTGCTCATGAAAATGGATCCTTTATATGCTTTCAATCTCTCATCAATACCGAGCATGTTTCACTCACAGTTGATTTTAAATGATTTCTTGTTGGATGAGTTATCTCTGGAACTCCAGAAAAACCGTCTCAACAACTCGATATGTTCTCGAGTCTGCTCATTTCTTGACGTACAGTAATCATGCTCCAAAGGAAACATTTCAAGAGACGTGAATCTCTCCACAAAAGGAGGTTTATTTATCTCTCTACATGGTGCAAAGCAGAGGATTGTGAAAAGATTCTGGGAATGTGGCCAATTGTCAAGTGGGAAAGCTTTCAACAAGCAAAACAGAAATCCCAGCGTCGAGCTTTGTGAATCTTTAGATATTCCTTGGGGCGCAGATTCAGTGGGAAATGAGGGGTGAACTGGCCGGCTGGGCAGAGACAGTTTAGAAATCTTTCTGTTCTTTCGGAGGCCGGTATTTTGACTCTGATGTACTCCGGACTTGAATTGATCTGTGATATTGAAGGATTCTGTTCCTGCACATCAGGAAGTCAAATCTCATATCAGCTCTGGGGTAATTAGAAAATGCGGGAACAGATAGGACACTGAAAGGCTGGAAATGAGGCGATCTCTGTAGGAGAATAACTGATTTCCGCTGTCATGCATGTGACTTTAAAGGGTGGGATCAGACTATTCCCATGTCTTCACCGTGAATTGCCCAGGATTTATTTCGGAAACGACATACTAATTAAAGATGATTGTCAATATGGGAGGAGCAGGCTGCAGCTTGCATTCGGGGATCATTGAAGCCATTGGCTCAACAGTCTCTGTGGCGATGTTAGTCAGTGCGTTCGGCTCTTCACTGACAGGTTGCTGTTCTCCCACGACCCAGGAACAGAGCAACAGCTGTTCTCACACAATCTGTTGTTTTTTTTGTCCGCACAGTTCCGGGATTTTACCGAGTTCAGAACAGAAACCGTTGTCTCTGTTTATCTCTCCCCAGATGCTGCCAGATCTGTTTAGTTTCTCCTGCAATCTCTCCCTTTCTTTTTAACTGAATGACCATTTCAACCATCGAGATTGTTTACACAGTCCAAACATGTCCTGACATTTAACCCTATCGAAACTGTGGTGATTGAATTCAAACAAATAAATTTGAAGCAAGTTTAGTAGCGCGCTTCTGCAGTTGTGGCCAAGTGGTTGACGCGATGGGCGTTAATTCCACTGTGGATTTCTCATTGCAGTTAAGTATTTTCTGACTGTAATTGAGAGCCGAGAGTGAACTTGAAGAGTGCTTGTTCTCTGCTTTCTTGTTTCAAATTTAAATCGCAGGATAAGGTGAAATGCGTATAATTCAGGCAAGGAACGTTAGTAATCTGCAACCAACCGCCTGTCAGGATGGAAAAGGCAGAAAACTCCAAAGCAGGTAAGATCCGTTTAGTTGTACACTTCCATTACTGAATACGTTTGCCCCTCTGCCAAAAGTGACGCCAAACGAGATAAGAACCGTTCAGGGGATTGTGTTGGACTGGTGCAGACTTAGTGGGCCAAAGGGCATTTTTGTGCTCGACACTTCCATGGCCAGCTGCGAGGTGGTCAGTTTGTGAAGTAACAGGACATCCTTTGCAAAATGTCTTTCGGCGAGGAAGAGGTCGAAGCTACTCTCCCCGATAGTTCTGACAGTCACGGTATTCATTGGCACATTTCAATTGGTAATAACTATTACGGTGCATATTTGTGGAATCAGTCTATCTGATAATCAGGACGATGAGACCGTGATGTCTCATTAACCAGCCGAGAGCAAGCCCTTGCAGCTTACATTCCCTGGCTCTGCTTTTGAGATAAAGATTGCTTTCTCGATGTGCCTGTGTTTATATCAAACAGCTCATTGACATCGGGACTGGACGTTCAGGGGAAAGTGGAGGTGTGACAGAGGCAGAAATAGAACAAGATGAGACGTGAAAGTGTTTAGATTTTGCCGTGGGTCCGTTGATTTTTGTGAGGAATGTCTGCTGGGCGCTATGCTGTTAGGTCCCAGGAGCCAGACGGCTTGTATTGGTGGGATTTGTGTTATTGAAAGTTACACATGAGAAGCGTGTTCGATTATTTCAGCTCAGTATCCATTTCATATCGCGGCTCATCGCAACGGTGCACATTTTCTGGCGAAGTGTCTTGTATTCCACTTAAAGGCGCCTTTCTCTGGAGAAACTTACAGACGTAAAGCACATGGAGTGGGGAGAATCCTGAGGACACTGTCACTGTTGGGGAATGTGCCTGTGTGACTGCCTCTGTATGTGAACATGAGAATACGCTCCTCAAAGGGGTTACAATAGTGTGACCAGGTCAACCTTCAGTACCATTGTTATGTCATTTAAGATCACAGGGAGAATGTAACTGCTGCAAACCGGGACGGGAATAGATGTATGCCTGATATCGTGCGCTTCAAGATGGACGAATGACCCTTCTCCACTCCTTTACCACACGCTTTTTAAACTCGAGGCCAGAGAGAAACTGACCTGATGAGAAAATCGCTTCACAACCTTCTACTACCAATTTTGCAAATTTACTTCTATCTTGCCACCTAAATCATTCATTTAAATGTAAAAGAAATGAATGTGCGCTCAGCCAATGGGATACCTTTGGTAACTGTCCTTTAGTCTGAAAACTACCCTACACCACCATTCTCGGCATACTGCTGTTAAACTAATTTTATATCTAAGTGGAAAACTTACATTTAACTCCATTCGATCTAACTTTATGAATTAGTCAACCATGTGGAACCGTGTAAAATGTTTTATTAAAGTCCAAGTGAGCAAAGTCTGTTACTTTGTCCTCATTGATCTTCTTGCTTACGCGCTCAAAAAACTCAAGCAATTCTGTGCAAAACCATGCTGATTATCCCGATTCATTCCTTGTATCTAAACATTCATATAAATCCTATCATTTAGAATTGCACCAAACAGCTTACCCACGACCATTACCAGACACAATCATCTATCGCTCCCAGGCTTCTCCGTGGATTCCTTTCTAAACAAAGGCACAATAGCCATCCCCTGGTCATTCGGCGCCCCACTCGTCATAATAGATGATAAAAATATTTCTACGTAAGTTCCAAAGGTTTCTTTCCCGAACTTCCCACAAGTTTCCGGGATACAGGAGATCAAATCCCAGAGAAATATCCAACTTTATATTTTCCAGGTTCTCCAGCCCTTCCCCTTTTCAATGTGAACGACTTTCAAAACATCAATATTTAATTGTACCCGTTATATCGTTCTCCATGGTGTAAACTGACGCGAAGTGAACATTATATGTCTCTCCATCTGCTGAGATTCAAGACAAAGGTGAGCTCTTTCATCTTAAAGTCCTATTTGGTCTCAAGTTCTTAATTATTGTAGATTATCTTTAGACTATACTTAGCTTTATGTTCTGATGACATCTCATATCCTCGATTGACCTTTATAATATTCTCCATAAGAATGCCCCTCGACTCCTTATATCGTTCAAGAGATTCACTTGAAACCATGTGTTAATATGGAAGCTGTCCCCTTTTTAAAAAAAAGTCTTATGACAAGGCGTAAATCTCAGCAATCAACATTGTTCTAACGGAATACCTACAATGTGGAACCCGGCCATTCGGACCAAGAATCCCTCAGTAATCCTGCGAAGGGAATCACACCCAAACTCACACCTCTACTCAATTCCTGTAACTCTGCATTTCCCATGACCAAAGAACGTCAGCCGCACATCTTTCGTCTGGGGAGGAATGTGCAAACTCCAAATACACAGTCATCCAAAGTAGATATCGAATCAACATCGCTGAGGCCACAAGACATGGGTACTCGCCACTGAGTCACTCATTATAAACCTCCTATCCACCACTCAAAACATATCATCATTTCGATATGGGGTCTAGACCTGCTCCTAATGTTCCAAATGTATCTGTCCAGAGCCTCCTATTGACTTAGGTGTAAACCTCTGCCCGTGCTTTCCTATTCGCTTGAACTGAACACCTGCATTGTATTTCCCTTCCTAAACACCATCTGAAACTGCATGTGAAACATAAAAGAAAATTGAACTTTGAATTAGTTCTGCTTTCATGTGAATAGATGTGTTGCCAACACTGACTCCTGCTGAACTCCAGTAGTCACGGGCTGCCATCCTGGAGAAGACCCCTTTACCCAACTGTCTGCCTTTTGCCTATCAGCCAAGCCTCAATCCATGTCCTCTTCCTTAGCAGTTTGCCGTACTGCACCTTGGCATATGCCTGGGGAAATTCAAACTGGTCACCTCCACCGGCTTGACTTCGTCTAACTTGCTCATTACCTACTCAAAGCATTTAACACAAAGCTGATTTATTTGATTGTTATCTAGAATATTCCAACTTTGATTCCAGGCCTGAATGTGAAGAACAACAATGTTCAATTGCTGTTGTGATACGTAAACACTACGCTGCCTTAGTAGGGTCGATGAGTGAGTGAATTCCTTCCCTCAGTGGGATTCTCTATTCTCTCAACAGGGTCGATGAGTGACCTGACTGTTTTGCTGACATGGAGCAGGTAAATGCTTGCATCCAAATGCAAACCAGATGGTGTACTGAGAGTTGAGATGATCGCTTGAACCTATTCCTGGAATAGGTTCCTTGAAACTTCTCTCACAATTCGAAAATATCGATGGGAAATCAATTCTACAGAGACTAGGGAGCACATCCCACAGGCTACATATTTGATAGATCTCTCCACAATGTGATGACGTTCATGATGAACTGTCCCCAGGAACGTTTATAATGATTAATGTCTTTATTCAGTGTTAACACGTTGAACACACGCAAGTATTCAGCACCTTCTGCAGCACTTCCCGCAGTCATGGCATTTAGAAAGTCCTGTTAATATGGCGAGAAAGGTGATGAGTCATCCGGTCGCTCGGACTTTGCAGCACTGTCCCACAGATTTGGAATTGAAAAGGTCTCTACTCCGGGTGAGCACGTGGGTCAGACGTCAGGTCTCTATATATTTTAATGGACTCTTATTTATGTGGGCATATTTCTCAGAGATGAAACACATAGAGGTTTGATAACATTGTCCAAAGTCTGGAGAGAGAAAAGGTTTCTCATTAGTATGAGCGTCGTGTTCGGTTCTCCAATCGCTGGACATTTTAAAGCATTTTCCGCAGTTCAGACACTGAAATAGTTTCTCATCATTTTGAACGAGCAGGTGTCGCAGCAGGTCAGTGACAGAGTGAATCCCTTCCCACACTCTGAGCAGGTAAATGGCTTGTTCCTGGTATCATTGCGTCCATGGGAATTCAGCTCAGACAGGGAAATGAATCCTTACATTTCCACAGTCATTCCTCACTATGACTGCAATTGAGGTGTGTAAGTCTGATGACAGGTAAAAACCTGGTCCACACGCACAATAGGTGAACGACTTATCTCACACTATTACCAGAGCTTTTTCCTTTCATGTTCGAAATCTGATCAAGTTGTATTTGGAATAGAAATCGTGGCTCCATCAGATTATGGTGGAGAGATTGACTTCTAAATCTACCCCTTCTAATATCCTGCGAAATTGATGTGATCCCAAAATGAGAGTGTGAAACCGTATTTCAAAAGACTCTACAATCTGTCTGATGATATGGTTTGAAGGTAAGGGATTTTCGACACTAAGAATGTGACCTGAATTTTGTCAGAATCTTTCATGCACACAACTTCCACCACAGAGAACGAGCAGGTCAGCAGGTGGATAGGAACATGATCGCCTCCGTGTTCCCTCCAGGTCAAACATTGTCCTGACATGCCTGAAATACAGTCCTGATGGAGCAGACATTTCTTACAATTCAATCATTGCAAAACTGAGGCCTCTGACTTCAGTCCCGAGCTGAAAATCCACTACCTCTCCACTGAGTCGAAAGTGTGATGCTGGAAAAGCGCAGCAGGGCAGGCAGCAACGAATGAGCAGGACAATCGATATTTTGGACACGAGACTTCATCAGGAAAGAGGCTTGTGAACCGAGGGGGTACAGAGACAAATGGAAGAGGGTGGGGTGGGACAAGGTAGCGGAGAGCGTGATAGACGGAGGTGGGGATAATAATGAAAGGTCGCGGCGCAGGCTGGAGCAGATAGGTGGGATGGAAGATGTACAGATAGGACAGTTCATGAGAGCGGCAGAGACCCTGGACCTGAATGAACTTGGCTGTGTGGGAGGGAGAGTTGACTGTTCAGCCAGAGGCCAGTGGTGTTGTTTGGTGCGGATGTCCCGGAGATGTTTTCCGAAGCGGTCTGTAATTAGGCATCCAATTTCCACAATGTCGAGGAGACAGCAAAGGGAGCAATTGTTACAGTAAATGACATGCGTGGAAATGCAGGTAAAACTCTGATGGACATGCAAGGGTCTTTTGCGCCTTTGACAGAGTTGAGGACGAATGTGTGGGTGGATGTTTTGCAAATCCCGTGTGGGAATGAGAAGGTGCTGGGAGGGGAGGGTGGTTTTGTGGTAGCGTGCACTTTGTAAGGGAGTGGAAGAGGGAATGATATTTATAGAAAATGGATAGGGGTGGGGAGGGAAGCACATCTTAATTGTTGTGGTTCATTTGCAGCTGACGGAAATACGGGAGGATGACATGATGTCTACAGAGGCTGCAAGATTTTAAAGTGTTGAAGAACGAATTTCTGTCCTCGTCATATTTGGAGGGATGAGTTTTGGGAGTGGGGTTGAGGGAAGTGGATGAGATGAGCTGGAAGGCATCATCGACGACGTGACAGGAGAAAATGCCTCGCCAGTGATTCAAATTTCTCCCTGGCATTGGTTTGAGTCTGAACAGACACGTCATTACCATGGTGAAATCCTTCAACTCGTGATGTGTTGTTAACCACATGTCCCCATCATCACCATGTCAGCCGACTTGCACCTCATTAACATCATTAACTCTTCCACGTCTCTGCCCTTCTGCAGCTCAAACGCTAAACCATTCGTTTGGACGACACGGTCATAATACACTTCGATCCGTTCTTTCAAATTCCCTCCCTGCTCTGGTGCTAGTGGAACAATGGATAGAGAGAGAGAGGAGTTGAGAACGTGGCTACACGGATGGTGCAGGAGGGAGGGTTTGGATTCTTGGAATAATTGGGGCTCTTTCTGGGGTCGGTGGGACCTGTACAAACAGGATGATCTTCATCTGAACCAGAGGGGTACCAATATCTTTGGGTGGGGGCGGGAAATTCGCTAAGGCTATTGGGGTGGGTTTAAACTAATCCAGCAGGGGGATGTGAACCAAAATTGCAGTTCAAGTATAGAAATTTTTGAGAGTAGGGAGGTCCAGAATCAAGCTTCAGGGGCGCAAGATGGCACCTGCAAGCAAGAATTTGGTTTGGAGTGTGTCTGCTTCAATGCCAGGAGCATCCAGAATAAGGGGGGCGAACTTGCAGGTTGCATTGGTACCTGGGAATTCGATGTTGTGGCCATTTCGTAGACATGAACAGAGCAGGGACAGGAATGGTTGTTGCAGATTCCAGGATTACAATAAGAACAGAGAAGGTAAAAGAGGGAGACGTGTGGCCGTGTTGGTCACGGACAGTATTACTGTTGCAGAAAGGGTGTTTGGGTCTCGTCAACTGACGTAATATGGGCTGAAGTTAGAAACAGGAAAGGAGAGGTCACGCTATTGGGAGTTTTCTACAGGCCTCCGAATAGTTCCAGAGATGTAGACGAAAGGATAGCAAGTATGATTTTCGATAGGAGTGAGGGAGAGTGGGTAGTTGTCATGGGGGACTACAACTTTCCAAATATTGGCAGAAAACACTATAGTACGATTACTATAGATGGGTCAGTTTTTGTCCACTGTGTGCAGGAGGGGTTCCTGACACAGTATGTAGACAGGCCAACAAGGGGCGTGGTCACATTAGATTCGGTAATGCATAATGAGCCCGGCCAAGTGTTAGACTGGGAAGTAGGTGAGCACTTTGGTGATAGAGATCACCGTTTTGTTGAGTTTACTATTGTTATAGATATAGATAGGTGTATACCACTGGGCAAGAGTTACAGCTAGGGGAACGTCATTTATGATGCGATTAGGCAGTATTTAGGAAGCATAGGATGGAGAAGGAAACTGCAGTGTAGGCACATTAGAAATGTGAAGCTAATTCAAGGAAATGCCACTGTGTGTCCTTGATAAGTATGAATCTGTCATTCAGGGAGAAAGCTGTAGGGCGCGGGAGCCGTGGTTTATGAAGAAGTAGATTCTCTGGTCAAGAGAAAGAAGAAGGCTTATGTTAGAATGAGATGCAAAGGCTCATTTAGGGCTCTTAATGGTTACAAGGTAGCCAGGAAAGACCTAAAGAGAGAGCTCAGATGAGCCAGGAGTCAACGTGAGAAGTTGTTGGCCGATAGGATCAGGGTGAAACCGAAGGCTTTCGATATGTATTTAAGGAATAAAAGAATGACTAGAGTAAGATTCGGGCCAATCAGGGACATAGTGGGAAGTTGTGTGCAGAGTCAGTGGAGATAGGGGAAGCACAACTGAATACATTTCAACAGTATTCAGTCTAGAAAACGGCAATGTTGTCGAGTAGAGTACTTAGACACAGACAACTGGACGAGGTGTGATTGAGGTTCACAAGGAGGAGGTATTAGAAATCCTGAAGAGTGTGAAAGTAGATATTTCCCCATGGGCCGGATGAGATTTATCCTAGGATCCTTTGGGAAGCCATTGGGGTGATTGCCGAGCCTTTGGCAATGATCTTTAAATCGTCATTGTCTGCATGAATAGTGCCAGAAGACTGGAGGAGAGCAAATGTGGTTCCCATGTTCAAGAATGGGAGTACAGACAATCCTGTTTATTATAGACCAGTGCGCTTCACTTCAGTTGTTGGTAAAGTGTTGGAAAAGGTTATAAGGGATAGGATTTATAATCATCTAGAAAAAAATAATTTGATTAGGGATAATCAGCATAGTTTTGTGAAGGTTACGTCGTGCCACAAAAACCTTATGGAGTTCTTTGAGAAGGTGACCAAGCAGGTAGATGAGATAATGTTGTGTATATGGATTTCAGCAAGGCGTTCGATAAGGTTCCCCACAGTAGGCTATTGTAAAAAATCCGGAGGAATGGGATTGTTGGAGATGAAGCAGTTTGCATCAGTAATTGGCTTGCTGAAAGAAGACACAGGGTGGTAGTTGTTGGGAAATGTTGCTCCTGGAGTCCACTTAACAGTGCTGAGCCGCAAGGATCGCTGTTGGGTCCACTGCTGTTCGATTTATAAACGACGTGGATGAGGGCGTAGAAGAGTGTGTTAGTACGTTTGCAGATGTCACTGAGGTTGGTGGAGTTGTGCATAGTGACGAATTACGTAGAAGGTTGCAGCGAGATATAGATAAGCTGCAGAGCTGGGCTGAGAGGTGGCAAATAGAATTTAATGCGGACAAGTGTGAGGTGATTCACTTTGGTCAGAGTAAGAGGAATGCAAAGTACTAGATTAATGGTAAGATTCCTGGCAGTGTAGATGAGTAGAAAGATCTCGGTGTCCAGTACACAGATCCTTGAAAGTTGCCAGCCAGATTGACAGAGTTGTTAAGAAGGCATACAGTGTTTTAGCTTTTATTAATAGAGGGATCGTGTTCTGGAACCATGAGGTTATGCTACATATGCACAAAATTCTAGTGCGGCCACACTTGGAGTATTGTGTACAGTTCTGGTCACCGCATTATAAGAAGGATATGGAAGCTTTGGAAAGGGTGCAGAGGAGAGTTACTCGGATGTAGCCTGGTATGGAGGGAAAGTCTTACCAGGAAAAGCTGCGGGACTTGTAATTTTCTCGATAGAGAGAAGAAGTTTGAGAAGTGACTTAACAGAGACATATATTAGATTCAGAGGGTGAAGCAGGTTGGATAGGGAGAGCCTTCTTCCAAGAATGGCGACAACCAGCACGAGGGGGCATAGCTTTAAATTGAGGAATGATAGATAAATGACAGGTGTCAGAGGCAGTTTATTTACTCAGAGAGTAGATTAGATTAGATTAGATTAGATTAGATTACAGTGTGGAAACAGGCCCTTCGGCCCAACAAGTCCACACCGACCCGCCGAAGCGAAACCCACCCATACCCCTACATTTACCCCTTACCTAACACTACTGGCAATTTAGCATGGCCAATTCACCTGACCCTGCACATCTTTGTGACTGTGGGAGGAAACCGGAGCACCCGGAGGAAACCCACGCAGACACGGGGAGAATGTGCAAACTCCACACAGTCAGTCGCCTGAGTCGGGAATTGAACCCGGGTCTCAGGCGCTGTGAGGCAGCAGTGCTAACCACTGTGCCACCATGCCGCCCACGGTGGCACAGTGGATGGGGTATGGAACGCTTTGCCTGCAGCGGTAGTAGATTCCCTAACTTTAAGTACATTTAAGTCGTCATTGGACAAGCATATGGACGTACATGGAATAATATAGGTAAGGTGGGCTTCAGATCGGTACACAGGTCGGCTCAACATCGAGGGCCGAAGGGACGGTACTGCGCTGTAATATTCTATGTTCTATGCTCTAACCCCCTCAGCTTCTGTTGAAGGGTGCACTTGCGTTCTGTTCACTCTTTCATTGTTCATTATCTGAATGACATTTTTACCAACGCCCATTTTCCCAAACGTGCAATGCGGCCTTCACAGTTTTATCTTTTCACACGGGCTCCCTCATGGTGGAAGGGAAGGAATTGCAGGTTATTCACCCAATGATGTAATTCTGATGTCTTCCAATACCTCCTCTGCATGTGGGTGTACTCACAACAAGGGTTGCTCAGCCATCACTGGGCAGCTAAATTTCAAAGGTTTCATCATTTTCTACAAATCTCTTGACTGTCTTCCCTCTAGGTATCACTGTCATGTCGTCCAGCCCACCCAAGAGCAAACAGAGCTGGTCAATAGTATGCCAACCCAGCCAGCAGACACGACACCCGAGATTATGTTTTAAAGTGCTCTCTCAGATATGTGCATTCCCTCGAATTCCAACATCCAGAGCATGTTCGATTTGAACTGTTTCACGTTTGGTGCCTAAACGTCATCTGCCAAAGCCATAAATTATAAAATCCCATCGCTATGTAAATCACACAGGGCTATAGGAAAGGAATTACTCACCAAGTGATGAAGAAAAACTGTAATACATGCTGAAATCAAGGACAATTAATTGGTATTAACACTGCAATATGCCTTTTTCATAATATAAACTTCAAAACATTTCCTCTGTGTGAGTTGAAACAAATGTTGATCCCTGTCACATTATGAGATATTGGGAAGATGACAAAGTGTTATATCAAACAAGTGATCAAAGAAGTGGGTTTCAAGTCGTATCTTGTCACACAAAACGAAGCTTTTATCACAAAACTGATTTGACAGAATTTGTTCTTCTCGAGGTCATCATCTTTTGTCAGTCTAAAGACGTTAGTGTTTCCTTAACTCAGTGGTTCGAGCCCTGGTTTTGTAAACCAGGAGTTGTAGCCTCCATTCTCACGGCAGTCTTGCTGAATTTTCTTGCAACTATTGCAGCAAGCATCCGAAGGTGCGTTCTATATGTTGTTAGGAAACATTTTTGAAGGAACAGCTGGAAGTCATTTTTTTTACGCAGACCATGCCTCATCTGTTTCAGTTTGGAAGTCCACATTCGTGTTTTTCTTTCGAGGAATATGAGAATGACAAGCTTCTGATGCGAAGAATGCCTTTGTTTGGCAGGAAGAACAACGTGACTCAATAGAAGCAGTAAAGTAATGGTGAAACAGTGCAGGACGAAAACGTACAGGGATGCGGCTGTGTGCTTCCGTTCCTTATGTAGAAACAGGAATGTGCTGGAATCCAAATTAAACAGATAGGAGGCTGGAAGAGCTTAGCTAGCCAGGCTGCCCCAGAGGTGGAGAAATCAACGTTTAGCAGGTTCCAAATATTCACGATTGGGGCAGTCTTAGAAGGACAGCCTCCTGCCAGTTTACCTATGTAAACAGAAACGGGTTTTAAAGCTAATAGTGAACAAAGAAGAGGCCAGACTGTTCAATTCTTCATTTTATGGAAATTGGGCTCTCCTGAGTCCTTCGTCGCTATCAAAAGATGTGTCTATATAGTTCCCTCTATGGGTCAAAATGAGGTTCAGTTCTCCCGCAGGTCAGGAACAAATGTGACGGTATCTGACTTCAGTCTCTATCGCTGGTTCATTTGAGATTAAAACTTTGCATAGAAAGTCTCATTGAAATGAACACTTCAGACGTCAGGCGATGGGCCAAGTATTAATATCTGGAAACGAGAATGGATGGATGTTTATTGACTGGCACTGACATAATGTATTATTCTGTGCTGTAAAAGCACGGTGTCACGAACATTCTTTTTTGATAGAAATTTCTCATCGCTGGAAAAGAAAGCTGTGCTGCTGAGAGAAGATACAACTGCACATGCCGTCCTTCCTGGTCGACGAATGGTGACGATGCAGCGCTTTCACCGCTGTGGTTTGGGTTCATTTCTTGTTCAGGGAATCAGGATTTATTGTTCCTAATAAGGGCAATAACAAAAGTAGAGCATCTTTGACAGGAATTGCATTTCAAACGCGTCCGCATGTGCCTTGCAATATTGTACAGGGCTGCAAGTTGGCTCACTGGTTATCACTGCTGCCTCACTGCGCCAGAGATATGATTTGCTTACACCTGGGTCGACTGTCAGTAAGGTGCCTTATTCATGAGCAAATGAAGAGAAAAAGGGTAAAGAATTGCTCTGTGAGGGTTAATCCCTGGAGGATTGGTGTGCATTTCTCGCAGCGAATAATCAGTTTCTGAACTTTAGGCATTCTATGTTCCCTTATTGTGCTGCTTTAGCAAATGTTCAGAAAGGACAGAAAAGTGAGGAAAAACAGTCACTTCCCAGTCAGGGATTGATACATAATGCGACAACTAACGGATTCACTTTTGAAAGAATTAGCTTCCATTTTCCCTACGTTGGTCATGGCAGTATACAGCATTAGAGCGGGCTTTAATTTGTTGCATTGGACCCAGCATCCTTTCTCAACATGAACAATACTGGAATATAAAGAGATAATAAAAGACATGGATAGCGATGACTGGAATGAAAAGACGTCAGGAAGAATGGACAGTGTTTACTTGGAAAGAATAAAATGGAAAGGAGTCCATCGATGTAGTGAGGGATAATGACATTTGAAAAGACAAGGCGGGGTTTCATGGCGTGGTGGAAAAGACGAATAGATCATGTGGTATGACACCAGGTAAAACTGAGTTGTGTCCATATGGAAGGGTTCCATGAGATGTGAGTTTGGTGGGAGTTAACAGGAGAGAAATACCCTCATTCGTATGGCTCTATATCTAGAGTTTACAACTTCAAAACCAGGGATGAATGATAAAGGGAAGTTTGGAGCACGTTTTATTTTTCCTTCTACAGCTATTGCATTTGACAGACAGACAAGTTCAGGAATTCGTGGTGCGCTGTTACACCAGAGCATCAGCTTCTTCTCTGTCTTGGAACCGGGCCGCCTGCGCAAGGAATGCAAATGCGGTACTGCTTTTCGTGGAAGGATCAGAAGGCGGTAACTACACTCTCAAACAGAATCGCATATGATCAGCACCAGTTAGGAGAAAAACTTTACAATGCTTTGCACAGTCATTAAATGGAATTGCATTACATTTCACCACGAGAGCAGATTTGTTCACGCAAACTAAGGCAGGTTTGCAGATGGGAAAGCAAGTAAGAAAGATAAGTACTTGCCCCTGTGAAAGGCTGCAGTTCAAGAACAAAGCAGTTTCAGCCGAGTTTCGAACTGGGGACTTTTCGCGTGCGAGGCGTACGTGATGAACACTACTCTACCGAAACAAGCCCCAAACACCGCGGCGGCGGCTCTTGGCATCTAGCACTGAAAGTTGAAGCCATTCTTCGTTTCACTTTTCTGTTTCCAAGCGCTCATTGTTGTCCAGCGTAATTGACATCTTGAAAACCTAAAAAAAAGACACGTGAAATTGATAACAAAATGCAGACAAGGATGTCGTCAATGTTTGTACCGTAGGGCGAGGTGGAATAGGCTGGGACGACTTTCCATGCAGCGTAACGGCTGCGACATGATCTTATGGAAGGGTTGTAAACTGAGTATTTACGTGTTTTACCCAAGTTGGGGTGAGTTGAAAACTCGAGAGCATAGGTTTAAGGTGAGTGGGCTGAAATTGACAATGGACCTGAGGCACATTTCCCACACAGAAGGTTGTGCGTGTATGGAAGGAGCAACCAGAGGGAGTGAAGGAGGCTATTACACTCAGAAAATTGCAAAGGTAATCGGATGAATTTTTGAATAGGATGGGTTTCGAGGGATTGGGGCCAAATGGTGGGGAACGGGACTTGTTTAATTTTGGCAATGTGGTGAGCATGGACGAGATACCCCAAAGCACCTGTTTTCACGCTGTGTACCCCAATAACGTTGTGTTGCTTACACCGGCTGTAAAGGATTATTTTTTAGCGGAGCTTGCCGTCGCAGTCTGTGGCACAATCATTTAGTTTGTTCGACTGCTCACGGGAAAGGTGGTATTGTGAAACACTGCAGAAACGAACGACTTCCTTACTTTAGCTCCGACTGACCATACTCTGTGAAATTTTCCCAGATCCTCAGTTGATGATTTTTGCTGCTGGAAGTTACCTCAGAAACCCTGTTAACTCGAAATGTATTGAGTGAATCGCAAAGCAGAAAGCATTTAACACGGAACACAAACAAAACTGGCATGCCTCATGCATTTTCAGACACTGAGATGCATGAATGCTAAACGTGAGACAGTCTGAGGGCATGAGTCATAAAGTAATCTCACAACAAACAACAGGGCAATTCCAAACTACTCTTCCAAACATACTGCAGCCTTAGTCCACCACCATTTTCCAGACAATGCTGAAAAGAGAGAAAGAAAGAACATAATAAGAATTGGCCATAAAAAGTGAATTTCACCAATCACAGTCTCGATTCGATTCCCTTTCCCTTCCGATGTCTCCAGGGCGGAAATGAAGGAAATGGGAGAAATTCAATAACGTATGACATCGAAATTCATTAGAACGATTTTCCCATTAGCCAGAAAGCCAAATAACAACGAGTAGAGTCACCGTAGGACTTTGTTTCACAACAGCAATGAAATAACAGTCTCCATTCGGTTCCAGTAAAAAGACAACTTGCCTGGAACGGCAGAACTGTTTGCGATTTACCGCGTGGGAGGCGAACACGATCATGACAGCAGAGACACTTTGAAATATTTGGCACTATCCCACACCACAGTAAATTCCCTGGGAAGCAAACCCACTTAACTTTTGTTTTCAACATCCAGTGGGCACCGAAACAACATTTTAACAAGCTGCAGCGTTGGTGATGATAAGCTGAAATGGCAGCGGTGGGATCTGAACTCACGCTCCTTTCGAACCTGGAATCGGGATGCAGCGGCTTGGACCGCTTGTCCACGAGCCCCACTTTCTTGCGTTTCCAATTGTGATCCTGTATAACAAGAGATGCAAAGTGACATGGAAAGGGTTACATGATTCCTCTCCGACTCGCACAGCTGCTGGGATGTGCCCGGCTACAATGTCAATTTCGCAGCAGATATTGATAGCCCATCAATCCAGACAAAAATCAATCGTAAGCTGAGTCTATCTTCGCATACGTTTTTCAACTATAAATGTATCTGTGAGTGCGTGAGAATATAGGTTCGCTTGTGATTTGGTCAAATAATGTTCCCACCCTAAAACCGGAGGTAGCATTACAATCCGAGAAACACAGATCACATTGTGAGGATACTCTGACCGCGGAGCCAGTTCGAGATGCCACTTTCCTTGCCTTTGCACTTTCCTTACCTTAACCGTGCAGTTTGCTGCTGAGATGTTCACTCCTCGACATAAGCCACATGGATACCAACTGAGTTGGAAACCTGTGTGGGAATCGACGAGAAGCGACTCAATACATTTTGCTCAATTTCATGGTGCTTATTAGAAATGCAGTTTCCGTTCACCTCAATCTAAAAGGCAGTTTCTGAACATAGTAACAGAAGTCAAAAGGTAATTACCTCACCCCACCCCCACTCCAGAAGAGGTGCTAACTGCCCTTGAGTGCTTTTTGTTCTCGATGTGAAGAGCTCTCACGCCTGAGTCACCTTCACGTCTCTGGTTGCTGAGTGAATCACAAAGAAGGAATTTCAACAAAGCTGCAACTGCCTCACTTCTCCACTCGCCCTC
This sequence comes from Chiloscyllium plagiosum, assembly GCF_037043375.1. NCBI lineage: Eukaryota > Metazoa > Chordata > Chondrichthyes > Orectolobiformes > Hemiscylliidae > Chiloscyllium > Chiloscyllium plagiosum. Next base: position 96,898,792 of record NW_028270151.1, read on the forward strand.
CCCATTTACATTTTCCTGCTCGTCAGTGATTTAAAGAAAACCAAATGGATGCGATGTCATTCTGTAGCCTCTCTGTCGATTCCTCCGTTTCAGTTCCAACAAGACTTCGATCTTGGGGCGGCCCTTAATACTAGCGACGCTATGAAAGCGCAAGTCAAAAGGTTCCTCTGGAAGTGTAATTTCTTTCATTGCTGTTGCTGATTGAATGAGCCACTAACGTGCGAACTGCTCCAAAACATGATTCAGAACCTCTGGTGCCAAATCTCGCACGTTGAATAACGATAGACAGCTTCCAAATGAGGTCTTTCAGAGACGACCTTGGGGTACATTTGACAGACAGACTAGTTCAGGAATCCGTGGTGCGCTGTGACACCAGCGCACCAGCTTCTTTCCTGTCTTTGAACTAGGCCGCCTGCGCAAGGAATGCAAATGCGGTACTGCTTTTCGTGGAAGGATCAGAAGGCGGGAACGACACTCTCAAACAGAATGGCATATGATCAGAAACAGTTTGGAGAAAAACTTAACAAGGCTTTGCACTGTAACTAAATGGAATTTCATTGCATTTCAAGCAAATTCGAAGGTAGGTTTGCAGATCGGAAAGCAAGCAGGAAAGCTCCGTTCTTGCCCATGTAAAAGGCTGCAGTTGAAAAGCAAAGCAGCTTCGGCCCGGTTTCTGAACTGGGGACCTTTCGCGTGTGAGGCGAACGGGAAGACCACAACTCTACCGAAATAAGCCAGACCCGGCCCTGCTGCGGCTCCGTGATGTCCAGCACTGAAAGTTGAAGCCGTTCTACCTTTCCCCTTTTGGTTTCCCATAGCTCGTTGTTGTCCAGCGTAATTGACATCTTGAAAACGTAAAAAGTAGACACGTCAAATTGATGACAAAATATAGACAAAGATGTCGTCGATGTTTGTACCGTAGGGCGAGGTGGAATAGGCTGGTTGAATAGCCTTTTCCTGCAGCGTAACGGCTGCGACATGATCTTATGGAAGGGTTGTAAACTGAGTATTAACGTGCTTTATCCAAGTTGGGGTGAGTTGAAAACTCGAGGTTTAAGGTGAGTGGGCTGAAATTGACAAAGGACCTGAGGCACATTTCCCACGCAGAAGGTTGTGCGTGTTTGGAATGATCTACCAGAGGAAGTGGAGGAAGCTATTACACTCAGAAAATTGCAAAGGTAATCGGGTGAGTTTCTGGATAGGATGCGTTTAGCGGGATTGGGGCCAAATGCAAGAGAACGGGACTTGTTTAAATTTGGTTATGTGGTGAGCATGGACGAGATACACCGCAGTATCTGTTTCCACGCGGTGTACCCCAATAACATTGTGTTGCTTACACCGGCTTTCAAGGATTACTTTTTAGCGGAGTTTGCCGTCGCAGTCTGTGGCACAATCATTTAGTTTGTTCGACTGCTCACGGGAAAGGTAGTATTGTGAAACCCTGCAGAAACGAACGACTTCCTTACTTTAGCTCCGACTGACCATACTCTGTAAAAGTTTCCCAGATCCTCAGTTGAGGATTTTTGCTGCTGGAAGTGACCTCAGAAAACCTGTTAACTCGAAATGTATTGAGAGAATCGCAAAACAGAAAGCATTTAACACGGAACACAAACAAAACTGGCATGCCTCATGCATTTTCAGACACAGAGATGCATGAATGCTAAATGCGAGACAGTGAGTGTGTGTGAATATCGGTTCGCTTATGATTTGGTCAAATAACCATGAGCTGCTTGACATTACTGCAATTTCGATTCTCGCTTTGCTAAATGATTTGACACATTGCTCGAAACAGGATGACTTTCACGTTTACACGGAACATGAAACACACCGGACTACAGGGAAAATGCATCAACCTGAGCAGGCCGTGTTCTACATCATACCGTGCAGCATAGTTACAGTCACTGTGTCTGTTTTTTTTTCACAATAAGAGTCCCAAAGAATGTTCTCCACCCTAAAACCGGAGGTCGCATTACAATCCGAGAACGACAGATCACATCGTGAGGACGCTCTGACCTCGGAGCCAGTTCTCGAAGCCACTTTCCTTGCCTTTTACCTTAACCGTGCAATGTGCTGCAGAGATGTTCACACCTGGACATGAGTCACATGGATACCAACTGCGTTGGAAACCGATGTGGGAATCGACGACAAGCGACTCAATAAATTTTGTTAAATTCCATGGTGCTTTTTAGGAATACAGTTTCTATTCACCTCAAACAAAACGGCAGTTTCTGAACATAGTAACAGAAGTCAAAAGGTAATTACCTCACCCCACCCTCAATGCGGAAGAGGTGCTAACTGCCCTTGAGTGCTTTTTGTTCTCGATGTGAAGAGCTCTCACGCCTGACTCACCTTCACGTCTCTGGTTGCTGAGTGAATCACAAAGAAGGAGTTTCACCAGAGCTGCAACTGCCTCACTTCCCCACTCGCCCTCCCCGTTTACATTTTCCTGCACGTCAGTGATTTAAAGAAAACCAAATGGATGCGATGTCATTCTGTAGCCTCTCTGTCGATTCCTCCATTTCAGTTCCAACGTGGCTTAGATCTCGGGGCGCACCTGAATACTAGCGACGCTATGAAAGCACAGGTCCAGAGGTTCCACTGAGAGTGTAATTTCTTTCATTGCTGTTGCTGATTGAATGAGCCAGTAACGTGCGAACTGCTCCAAAACATGATTCAGGACCTCTGGTGCTAATTCTCGCACGTTGAATAACCACAGACAGCTTCCAAATGAGGCCTTTCAGAGACGACTTTGAGCTACATTTGACAGACAAGTTCAGGAATCCGTGGTGCGCTGTGACACCAGAGCATCAGCTTCTTTCCTGTCTTTGAACTAGGCCGCCTGCGCAAGGAATGCAAATGTGGTACTGCTTTTAATGGAAGGATCAGAAGGCGGTAACTACACTCTCAAACAGAATGGCATATGATCAGAACCAGGTTGGAGAAAAACTTTACAATGCTTTGCACATTCATTAAATGGAATTTCATTGCATTTCAATACCAGAGCAGATTTGTGCCAGCAAATTCGAAGGCAGGTTTGCAGATGGGAAAGCAAGCAAGAAAGCTTCGTTCTTGTCCAAGTAAATGGCTGCAGTTGAAGAACAAAGCAGTTTCCGCCCAGTTTCGAACTGGGGATCGCTCGCGCGATAGGTGAACGTGATGACCACTACACTACAGAAACAGACCGCCGCTGCCCGTGCTGCCGCTCAGTGGAATCCAGCACTGGAAGTTGAAACCATTCTACGTTTCACCTTTCTGTTTCCAATAGCTCGTTGATGTCCAGCGTAATTGACATCTTGAAAACGTAAAAATAAGACAGGTGAAATTGATGACAAAATATAGGCAAGGATGTCGTCAATGTTTGTAGCGTAGGGCGAGGTGGGATAGGCTGGGACGACTTTCCATGCAGCGTAACGGCTGCGACATGATCTTATGGAAGGGTTGTAAACTGAGTATTTACGTGTTTTACCCAAGTTGGGGTGAGTTGAAAACTCGAGAGCATAGGTTTAAGGTGAGTGGGCTGAAATTGACAAAGGACCTGAGGCACATTTCCCACACAGAACGTTGTGCGTGTTTGGAATGAGCTACTGGAGGAAGTGGAGGAAGCTATTACACTCAGAAAATTGCAAAGGTAATCGGATGAGTTTCTGGATAGGATGGGTTTAGAGGGATTTGGGGCAAATGCTGGGGAACGGGACTTGTTTAATTTTGGCTATGTGGTGAGTGTGGACGAGATACACCGAAGTATCTGTTTCCACACGGTGTTCTCCAATAGCGTCGTGTTGCTTACACCGGCTTTAAAGGATTACTTTTTAGCGGAGCTTGCCGTCGCAGTCTGTGGCACAATCATTTAGTCTGTTCAACTGCTCACGGGAAAGGTAATATTGTGAAACACTGCAGAAACGAACGACTTCCTTACTTTTGCTCCGACTGACCATATTCCGTGAAATTTTCCAGATTCTCAGTTGAGGATTTTTGCTGCTGAAAATTACCTCAGAAACCCTGTTAACTCGTAATCTATTGAACGAATCGCAAAACAGAAAGCATTTAACACGGAACACAAACAAATCTGGCAAACCTAATTCATTTTCAGACAATGCTAAATGTGAGACAGTCCGAGGGCATGAGTCATACAGTAATCTCACAACTAACAACAGGGCAAATCCAAACTACTCTTTCAAACATACTGCAGCCTTAGAGCACAACCACTTGTCAGACAATGCTGAAAAGGGAGAAAGAAAGAACATAATAAGAATGGGACATAAAAAGTGAATTTCACCAATTAGATTACCTTTCCCTTCCGATGTCTCCAGGACGTAAATGAAAGAAATGGGAGTAATTCAATAACATATGACATCGAAATTCATTGGAACGATTTTCCCATTCGCCAGAAAGCCAAATAACGACGAGTCGAGTCACTGCAGGACTTTGTTTCACAACAGCGATGAAATAACAGTCTCCATTCGGTTCCAGTTAAAACTCAACTGACCTGGCACAGCAGAGCGGTTTGCGAATTTCCGCGCGGGAGGCTAATACGATCATGTCAGCAGAGACACTTTGAAATATATGGCACTGTGCCACACCACAGTTAATTCCCCGCGAAGCAAACGCATTTTTCATTTGTTTTCAACATCAATACAGTGGGGAATGAAACAGCATTTTAACAAGCTGCAAAGTTGGAGTTGATCAGCATAACTGGCAACGGTGGGATTCGAACCCACGTCCCATTCAAAAACCGGATCGTGGATGCAGCACCTTAGGCCGCTCGGTCATACAACCCGCCGGCATTCAACCAGCCGGCACGACTACCAGCTGGCCACACTCCCCATTTTCTTGCATAGCCAATTGTGCTCCTGCATAACAACAGATGCAAAGTCGCATGAAAAGGGTTCCATGATCCCTCACCGACTCGCACAATTGCTGGGATGTGCCCGGCTACAATGTCAATTTCGCAGCAGATAATGATAGCCTATCAATCCAGACAAAAATCAATGGTAAGCTGAGTCTATCTTCTCACACTCTTTTCAGTTACAAATGTATCTGTGAGTGCGTGAGAATATATATTGGCTTATGATTTGGTCAAATTACCATGAGCTGCTTGACATTACTGCAATTTCGATTCTTGCTTCGCTAAATGATTTCACACATTGCTCAAAACAGGACGACTTTCACGTTTACACGAAACACGAAACACACTGGATTACAGGGAAAATGCACAAAGCTGAGCAGGCCGTGTTCCACATCATACCGTGCAGCATAGTTACAGTCACTGTGTCTGTTTTGCAGAATAAGAGTCCCAAAGAATGATCTCCACCCTAAAACCAGAGGTAGCATTACAATCCGAGAACGACAGATCACATTGTGAGGATGTTCTGACCTCTGGGCCAGTGCGAGATGCCACTTTCCTCACCTTTTACCTTAACCGTGCAATTTGCTGCAGAGATCTTCACTCCTGGACATGAGCCACATGGATACCAACTGAGTTGGAAACCTGTGTGGGAATCGACGAGAAGCGTCTCAATAAATTTCGCTAAATTGCATGGTGCTTATTAGAAATGCAGTTTCTGTTCATCTCAATCTAAAAGGCAGCTTCTGAACATAGTAACAGAAGTCAAAAGGTAATTACCTCACCCCACCCCCTTTCCGGAAGAGGTGCTAACTGCCCTTGAGTGCTTTTTGTTCTCGATGTAAAGAGCTCTTACGCCTGACTCACCTTCACGTCTCTGGTTGCTGAGTGAATCACAAAGAAGGAGTTTCACCAGAGCTGCAACTGCCTCACTTCCCCACTCGCCCTCCCCGTTTACATTTTCCTGCTCTTCAGTGATTTAAAGAAAACCAAATGGATGCGATGTCATTCTGTAGCCTTTCTGTCGATACCTCCATTTCAGTTCCAACGTGGCTTAGATCTCGGGGCGCACCTGAATACTGGCGACGCTATGAAAGCACAGGTCCAGAGGTTCCACTGAGAGTGTAATTTCTTTCATTGCTGTTGCTGATTGAATGAGCCACTAACGTGCGAACTGCTCCAAAACATGATTCAGGACCTCTGGTGCCAAATCTCGCACGTTGAATAACGGTAGACAGCTTCCAAATGAGGGCTTTCAGAGATGACTTTGGGGTACATTTGACAGACAGACAAGTTCAGGAATCCGTGGTGCGTTTTGACACCAACGCATCAGCTTCTTCCCTGTCTTAGGACCGGGCCGCCTCCGCAAGGAATCCAAATGCGGTACTGCTTTTCGTGGAAGGATCAGAAGGCGGTAACTACACTCTCAAACAGAATGGCATATGATCAGAACCAGGTTGGAGACAAACTTTACAATGCTTTGCACATTAATAAAGTGGAATTGCATTGCATTTCACTCCGAGAGCAGATTTGTTCAAGCAAATTCGAAGGCAATTTTGCAAGGGAAAGCAAGCAATTAAGCTCCGTTCTTGTCCATGTAAAAGGCTGCAGTTGAAAAGCAAAGCAGCTTCCGCTTAGTTTCGAATTGGGGACTTTTCGGATGGTAGGCGCAGGTGATGACCACTACACTACAGAAAAAAGCCATAGCCGCTCTTGCTGCTGCTCAGTGGTATCCAGCACTGAAAGTTGAAGCCATTCTACCTTTCCCGTTTATGTTTCCAATAACTCTTTGTTTTCCAGCGTAATTGACATCTTGAAAACTTTAAAAAAAAGACACGCTTCCAACTCAGTTCCAACACGTTTCCAACTCAGTTGGTATCCATGTTGCTCGTGTCCAGGTGTGAACGTGTCTGCAGCAAATTGCACGGTTAATGTAAAATGCAGAAAAACATACACACGGACCTGCACCAATACCTGTCTCCTATTATTAAACAGTTATAGACAGAAACACAAGCACACAACCTTACACCACTACCCTGTCTCCTGCCATGAACCAGATATATGCAGAAACACACACAGCCCTCCATCATCACGCTGTCTCCTTCCATTAAATATATATACACAGAAACACACTCACAACTCTCCACCAAAACCCTGTTTCTTGCCAGTAATCAGATATACACTAAAACACACAACACAAGCCTCCACCGCCACGCTGTCTCACGCTATCAAGCAGATATACACAGAAGCACACACACACACACACAACCCTGCACCAACACCTTGCCTTCGGTCAATAAACTGATATCCACAGAAACACATACAAATCTCTAAGCCACCTTCCTGTCTCCTGGCATTAAACAAATATAACAAAAACACACCCACACACAACCCTTCACCACCACATTGTTTTCTGCTATTAAACAAATATACACAGAAACACACACACAATCATCCGTGACCACACTATCTCCTGCCATTACACAGATCTACATAGAAACACACACACAATGGTCCACCATCACACACTCACCGGCAATTAAACAGGTATAAAAAAACACACACACATCTCGACACCATCGTCCTGCCTCCTGCCATTAAGTAGACATGCACAGAAACACACACACACACACAACCCTTACCACCACATGGTTTTCTGCCATTAAACAGATATACACAGAAACACACACACAAACACACACGCACACACAACCCTTGACACCCAATTTGTTTCTTGTCGTAAGCAGATATACACAGAAACACACACAACCCTCCACGACCACCCTGTCTCCTGCAATTAAACAGATATACACAGAAGCACACACACACAATCCTCCACCGCCGCCATGTCTCCTCCCATTCAACAGGGATATGCAGAAACACATACACACCAACCTTATATACCTGTCTCCTGTTATTTCACAGATATGGACAGAAACACAAACACACAACCTTCCACCGCCACCCTGTCTCCTCCCATTAAACAAATATACGCAGAAACACACACACAACCCGCCACCATCACGCTGTCTCCTTCCATTAAACAGATATACACAGAAACACACACACACAAAACCCTCCACCATACTCTGTTTCCTGTCATTTATCAGATGTACATAGAAACACACACACAACCCTCCTCTAACACCCTGTATCCTGTCAATAAAGAGATATACACAGAAACACACACATCCCTCCGCCACCACATTGTTTTCTGCCATTAAACAGATACACTAAGGAACACACACACACACACACACACACACACACACACACACACACACACACACACACACACACACACACACACACACACACACACACACACACCACCCTCCTCCACCACCCTGTCTCCTGTCATTAAACAGATATACACAAACATACACACACACCACCACGACCACCCCCTCGCCTATCATTAAACAGATATACGCAGAAACACACACACCACCCTCCACCACAACCCTGTCTCCTTCCATTAAACAGATATACGTAGAAATACACACACAACAGTACACCACCACATTGTTTTCTGCCATTAAGCAGATATACACAGAAACACACGCACAACCATCAACCGCCACTACGTCTCCTGCCATGAAACAGATATAATCAGAAACAAACATATACCATCCTCCACCACCAACCTGTCTCCTGCAATTAAATTGGTATATACAGAAACACATACAGAGAGAACCCTCCCCACCACCCCGTTTGCTGCCATAAATCATTTATACACAGAAACACACACACACACAAACCTCACTACCATCCTGTCTCCTGCCATTAAACAGGGATATACAGAAACACACACACACCACTACACGAGCAAGTTGTTTTCTGCCAATGATCAGATGTAAACAGAAGCACACACACAACCCTCCACTGCCACCCTTCTCCTGCAATTCAATAGATATATACAGAAACACACAACCCTCCACTACCAACCTGTCTCCTGCATTTCAACAGATATATACAGAAACACTTTCACACCCAACCCTCCATAACCTCCCTGTCAGCAAACATTAAACAGATATATGCAGAAACACACACACTCAACCCTCCACCAGAACCTTATTTCCCGCCATTAAGTAGATATACACACAAACACGCACTCTATACTTCACCACCACCATTTCTCCTGCCATTTAGCAGATATACACGGAAGTACACACACACTACCCTCGACCACCATCATGTCTTCTGACCTGAAACAGAAATACACAGAAACACACACATATACAGAACCCTTCAACACCACCTTGTTTGCTGCCATTAATCAGATATACACATAAACACACACACACAACCCTCCACCATCACCCCGTCTCCTGCCATTAAACAGACATGCACAGAAACACACACAAACACACACAAACAACCCTTCACCACAACCCTATCCCCTGCTATTAAACAGATATGCGTAGAAATGCACACACACAACCGTTAACCACCACATTGTTTTCTGCCATTAAACAGATATACACGGAAACGCACACCCAAACACACACAAAATCCCCGACTAACATCTTGTTGCCTGCCATTAAGCAGATATACACAGAAACGCACGCACAACCCTCAAGCACCACCACGTCTCCTGCCATGAAACAAATCTACTCAGAAACAAACACATACCACCCTCCACCACCAGCCTGTCTCCTGCAATTAAACATATATACACAGAAACACACATACACCAACCTCGACCACCACCCTGTCACCTGCCATTAAACAGATATACACAGAAACACACACACAACCTTCTACGAACACCCTGTCTACTGACCTTAAACAGATATACACAGAAACATACACAACCCTCCACCAACCTCTCACCTTCCACCCAGCACATAGACACAGAAACACAGACACTCTATCCTCCAACACCACTGTGTCTCCTGCCATTGAATAGAGATACGCAGAAACACACACAACCCTCCATGACCATCCTGTCCCCTGTCATTGAACAGGAATACAGAGAAAGACACACACACCATCATGTGTCCTGCCATTAAGCACGTATACGCAGAAACACACACACAACCCTCCACCACCAACATGCCACCTGAAATTAAACAGTTATACACAGAAACACACACACAGCACCCTCCACCACCACCCTGTCTCTAGCCCTTAAATAGATATACATATTAACACACGCACACAACCCAATATGACCACCCTGCCTCCTGACATGAAGCAGGTAGACACCGAAATCAACACATAACCCTCCACCACCAGCCTGTCTCCTGCCTTTAAGCAGATATACACACAAACACACACATATCCCTCAACCACTACTCTGTTTCGTGCCGTTAATCAGATATACACAGAAACATATACGCACAGCCCTTAAACAGATATACACAGAAGCACACACACACCTCCACGACCACCCTGTCCCCTGCCATTAAACAGAAATGCACTGAAACACACGCACATTTCTTGACCATCACCCTGTTTTCTGCCGTTAATCAGATATACACAGAAACACGCACACACATAAACCTCCACGGCCACCCTGCCTCCTGCCATTAAATAGATATACACGGAAACAAACGCACAACCCTCCACCACCGCCCTGTTTCCTGAAATTAATCGATTTTACACAGAAACACACACACAACCCTCCACCACCATTAGTTTGTCTCCTGTAATTAAGCAGATATATACACACACAACCCTGCACCACCACCTATCACCTACCATTAAACAAACATACACAGAAAATAAAACACACAGACAGACAAACATCCCCACCACCAACACTCTGTCTCCTGACATTAAACAGGTATACACAGAAACAGGCACACACCAAACTGTGTATATCTGATTAACGGCAGGAAACAGGGTAGTGGCTGAGGGATGTGTGTGTGTCTGTGTGTATATCTGCTTAAAGGCAAGAGACAGGTTGGTGGTGGAGGGTTGTGTGTTGGTTTCGGTGTCTACCTGTTTAATGTCAGTCAGCACATATGCACGGAAACACACACACACACACTCACTCACTCAAATCTCCTTGACCACCCAGTCTCCTGTCATCAAACAGTTATACACGGAAATACACACACACACACACACAAAACCTTCCACGAAATTTACAGCTGAGGGATCGGTAGTTACAATGCGATTAGGCAAGATTTAGGAAGTATTAAATTGGGAAGGAACCTGCAGGGAATGGGCACATTAGAAATGTGGAGCTTATTCAAGGAAACGGTCCAGAGTGTCCTAGATAAATGTGTAGCTGTCAGACAGGGAGGAAGCTGGAGAGCGCAGGAGCCGTGGTTTACGAAGGAAGTGGAATCTCTAGTCAAGAGGAAGAAGAAGGCTTATGTTAGGATGAGATGTGAAGGCTCAGTTAGGGCACTTGAGGGTTACAAGGTAGCCAGGAAAGACCTAAAGAGAGAGCTCAGAAGAGCCAGGAGGAGACACGAGACGTTGTTGGTCGATAGGATCGGGGTAAACCATAAAGCTTTCTATAGGTATTTAAGGAATAAAAGAATGACAAGAGTAAGGTTAGGGCCAATGAAGGATATTAATGGGAAGTTGTGTGAGGAACCGAAGGAGATAGAGGAAGCACGAAATGAATATTTTTCGACAATATTCACTCTAGAAAACGACAATGTTGTCGAGGAGAATACCGAGATACAGTCTACTAGACTAGGTGTGATTGAGGTTCGCAAGGAAGAGGTATTAGAAATCCTGCAGAATGTGAAAATAGATAAGTCCACTGGGCTGGATGGGATTTAGCCTGGGATCCTCTGGGAAGCCAGGGAGGAGGTTGCTGAGCCTTTGGCATTGATCTTTAAATCGTCATTGTCTACGGAAACAGTGCCAGAAGACTGGAGGATAGCAAATGTGGTTCCCCTGTTCAAGCAGGGGAGTAGAGACAACACTGGTAATTATAGACCAGTGAGCCTTACTTCAGTTGTTGGTAAAGTGTTGGAAAAGGTTATAAGATTTGCAATCACCTAGAAAATAATATTATGATAATGGATAGTCAGCACGGTTTTGTGAAAGTTATTTCGTGCCTCACAAACCGTATTGAGTTCTTTGAGAAGATGACCAAACAGATAGATGAGAGTACACCGGTTGATGTGATGTATATGGATATCAGAAACGCATTTGATAAGGTTCCCCACGGTAGGCTATTGTTCAAAATGCGGAGAAATGGGATTGTGGGAGATATTGCAGTTTGGATAAGTAATTGACTTACTGAAAGAAGACAGAGGGATGTGGTTAATGGGAAATGTTCATCTGGTGTCCAGTTACTAGTGATGTGCCGCAAGGGTCGGTGTTCGGTCCACTGCTGTTCATCATTTTTATAAACGAACTGGATGAGGGAATAGAAGGGTAGGTTAGTAAATTTGCAGACAACACTAAGGTCGGTAGAGTTATGGATAGTGACAAAAGATTTTGTAGGTTACAGAGAGATAAAGACAAGCTGCAGAGCTGGGCTGAGAGGTGTAAAATGCACTTTAATGTGGACAAGCGTGAGGTGATGCACTTTGGTCGAAGGAACAGGAATTCAAAGTACTGGGCTGAATGAAAGATCCTTGGTAGTGTAGATGAGCAGAGAGATCTCGGTGTCCAGGTACACAGATCCTTGAAAGTTGCCACCCAGGTTGACCGTTTTGTTAAGAAGGCTTGAATAGAGGGATCGATTCTGGAACCATTAAGTTATGCTACAGCTGTACAAAACTCTGTTGCGACCGCACTTGGAATATTGTGTCCAGTTCTGGTCACTGCATTATAAGAAGTATATGAAAGCTTTGGAAAGGGTGCAGAAGAGTTTTACTAGGATCTTGCCTGGTATGGAGAGAAGGTCTTCCGAGGAAAGTCTGAGGGACTTCAGGCTGTTTTCGTTTGAGAGAAGAAGTTTGAGACGTGACTCAATAGAGACATTAAAGATAATCAGAGGTTTAGATAGGGTGGACAGGGAGAGCCTTTTTCCAAGTATGGTGACGGCGAGCACGAGGGGGCATAGCTTTAAATTGAGAGGTTACAGATATAGGACAGATGTCAGAGGTAGTTTCTTTACTCAGAGAGTAGTATTGGTATGGAATGCTTTGCCCGCAATGGTAGTAGATTACCCAACTTTAAGTACATTTAAGTCGTCATTGGACAAGCATATGGAAGTACATGGAATAGTGTAGGTTCGATAGGCTTCAGTTTGGAATGACAGGTCGACACAACATTGAGGGCCGAAGGGCCTGTACTGGGCTGTAATGATTTTTGGTCTATGTTCTATGAACACCCTGCCTACTGACCTTAAACGGATATACGCAAAAACACATGCATACACAACCCTCCATACCACCTTGTCCCCTGCCAGTAAGCACATAGATACAGGAATACAGACACTATGCTCTCCACCACCACCTGTCTCCTGCCTTGAAGCAGGTATATACACAAACACACAAACACACACACATACACATCCCTCGACCACGATCTCGTTTCCTGCCGTTTATCAGATACACACAGAAACACACACGCACAACCCGCCACGACCACACTCTCTCCAGCCCTTAAAACAGATATACACAGAAACACGCACACATCCCTCTACCATCACCCTGTCTCCTGCCCTTAAACAGATATACACAGAAACACACATACATACAGAACGCTCCACCGCCACCCTGATTCCTGCAATTAATCAGATATACACAGAAACAGACAGACACACAACCCTCCACCACCACCAGTCTGTCTCCTATCATTAAGCAGATACTTACAGAAAAAAACATACACATCCCTGCACCACCACCCTAACACCAGCATTGAACTGACAGGCACAGAAAAGAAAAACAAACAGACAACCCTCCACCAACACTCTGTCTCCTGGCATTAAACAGATATACACAGAAACATACACACACACACCCTTCCACCATCACCACCCTGTCTCCTGTCTTTTAACAGAAATGCACAGAAACACACACACACAAACCTCCACCACCAACGTGTATCCTACCCATAAGCATTAAGACACAGAAACACAGATATCTACCCTCCACTACAACCCTGTCTCCTGCCATTAAAAGGATATACGCAGAATCACCAACATGCACAACACTCCATGAACGCCCTGCCTCCTGCCATTGGACAGATATACATAATAACATACACACACCAAACTGTCTCATGCCATTAAGCACATATGCACAGAAACACACACGCACACTCACTCAAACCTCCTTGACCACCCTGTCTCCTGTCACCAAACAGTTATACACGGAAATGTACACACACAACCTTCCACGAACGCCCTGCCTACTGCCCTTAAACAGATATACACAAAAAAGCAGATGCATACACAATTCTCCACCACCATCCTATCTCCTGCAATTAAATAGATCTACGCAGAAACACACACACACACAAGCATAACATTCCATGAACAACATGCCTCCTGCCATTGAGCAGAAATATGCAGGAACACACACACAATCCTCCATGACAACCTTGTCTCCTGCCACGGAACAGATACACACACCACCACCCTGTCTCCAGCCCTTAAATAGACATACACAGAATCACACGCACACCCCTCCTCGACAGCCCTATCACCTGCCATTAAACAGATATACACAGACAGACACACACACACAACCCTCCACACCGCCCTGTTATCCTTCCACTGAGCATATATACACATAAATACACACAAACAACCTTCGAACACCACCAGTCTGTCTCCTGTCATTAAGCAGATGTGTACAGAAAAACACACACAACCCTGCACCACACCCTATCACCGACCATTAATCAGGCACAAACAGACAACCCTCCATCAACACTCTGTTTCCAGGCATTAAACAGATATATACAGAATTGGCTGGCTGACAGAAGGCAGAGAGTGGCTGTAGATGGAAAGTATTCTGCCTAGACGACAGTGTTGAGTGGGGTCTATCAGGGCTCTGTATTTGGGCCTCTGCTCTTTGTAGATTTTATAAATGACTTGGATGAGGAGGTTGAGGGGAGGGTTAGTAAATTTGCAGATGGCACAAAGTTTGGAGGTGTCGGCAATAGTATAAAGGGCTACTGCAGGCCGCAGCGCGACATAGACAGACTGCAGATCTGGGCTGAGAAATGGCAGATTGAGTTCAACCTGGATAAATGCGAAGTGATGCATGTTGGAAGGTGGAACTCGAATGCTGAATATAGGATTAAAGACAGGATTCTTGGCAGTGTGGAGGAACAATGGGATTTGGATGTGCAAGTACATAGATCCCTCAAAGTTGCCATACAAGTGGATAAGGTTGTTAAGAAAGCATATGGTGTCTTGGCTTTCATTAACAGAGGGATAGAGTTCAAGAGCCGTGAGGTTTTGCTATAGCTCTACAAGTCCCTGGTGAGGCAATACTTGAAATATTGTGTCCAGTTCTGGTCGCCCTACTATAGGAAAGATGCAGAGGCTTGGGAGAGGGTGCAAAGAAGGATGCTGCTTGGATCGAGGGCTTGCCTTATGAAAAAAAGGTTGAATAGGCTTGGACATCTCTCTGGAGCGAAGGAGGAAGCGAGACACCTGATAGATGTCTACAAAATAATGAAAGGAATAGATAGAGTCAATAGCTAGAGTATTTTCCCCAGGGCAAGATTGACTGGTATGAGAACTCATAGTTTGAAGATATTATGAGGAAGGTATAAAGGAGATGTCATAAGTAGTTTTTTTTAACACAGAGAGCTGTGAATACATGGAATTCGCTACCAGTGGTAGTGGTGGAAGCAGAGTTTTTGGGGACATTTAAGCAACTTGCAGACTTGCATATGGAGAGCAGTGAATTGAGGGGTGTGTAGGTTGTTACTATATTTTACATTAGGATTAAACATCGTGGGTGAAAGGGCCTGTTTAGATTAGATTACTTACAGTGTGGAAACAGGCCCTTCGGCCCAACAAGTCCACACCGACCCGCCGAAGCGCAACCCAACCATACCCCTACATTTACCCCTTACCTAACACTACGGGCAATTTAGCATGGCCAATTCACCTGACCTGCACATCTTTGGACTGTGGGAGGAAACCGGAGCACCCGGAGGAAACCCACGCAGACACGGGGAGAATGTGCAAACTCCACACAGTCAGTCGCCTGAGGCGGGAATTGAACCCGGGTCTCGGGCTCTGTGAGGCAGCAGTACTAACCACTGTGCCACCGTGCCGCCTATGCTGTCCTTTCTCTGTTCTATGTTCTCTGATAAGAGTGAGTCGCCCTCTGACCACCTAATGCCAACTGCAAAAGAGTTTTAAAGACTTCATCGAGTTGCAAAGGTGTCAGCACTATAAGTATGTTTTGGTCATTGTTGATTTTCTTTTCCTTGATGAGTTGAAGCTCACCGCACTTCCATCGCTAAAACTGTTGCAAATATTTTACTCAAGGAGATTATAACCTGCTTTATTATTTGAATTTGTCTACCTTCTGTCAATGTCCCCCCCACCCCCACCACCACCCCTATTTTATTGGAGATATAAATGAGGAATTATGCTCTCATTTTGGGATCCACTACCAACTTCATTTTGCTGATTGCCCGCAGGCTGCAGGGTTCATGGAGAATGGTGACCAGACGCTGAAACTAAACTTACCAAATGGACTTCTGAGACAATTCTTTCCTGGGTTAGGGTGGTGCCGCTGGTATTGTTCCACCTACAATAAACTCCTGTGGGGAAAACTCGCTTGGCCTTTTCGAGCGCTCTCACTCTGTATGATCTGAATGATAAAGTGCACTGTATCTGATCCGCAGGACACACTGCAGAAATTATCCCATCCCAGCGGACTGAGCAGCCTCTATTGATAGAGCTGTCTCCATTGGTAGAGTATCATACAGTAACAGCGAATATCTTTTGATGTCATCCTCGAAGGTACTTGCTACAACAAAGCTGAAGACTGCGGGAAACTGCTGTGATCAGCGCTAACACAAAGGCCCAGCGGGAGCCTAGTGGGCCCATACACCAGAAATCAATGGATAAAAAGATTCTTCTTTTTAGAAGAATCCGATTCAGACCATCATCTTAACACCTCCTGGGGAGAAAATGGATGTGGGAGAGCGGACAGACTCAACTGGTTGCAGCATTTACAACCTTGCTGCATGTGACAACAAAAGCAGAAACCTGGAATTGTTTATCTTGCTTCTGAAAAAACAGGTTAGTCAACTTTGAAGATCATAGATATTTCTTCCTGGTGTTCATGAAATGATCTAGAGCAGAGTACGGTTCTCTGAGTATGGTCTGACTTCTGTGTTATGGACTGTGATATTCTGCTCACATCATCTGAACACATACAAATAAATGACTACGTGACAAGATCTGCTGAATCGGATTCTGTGAAGAACAGAAGCCGATGGAATGAAAAGAGCCACAAGAGTGGGAATGTAACAAATTATTTTCCAGACTCGAGGAGAGTGCACAGTGCTGTTTCCAGGAGTCAATATATGTACAAGTAGACTGAAACAGCGTTAGATGTTATTGTACTGCATCTTTTGTATAATGGTGCAAAAGCACGGAACTTTTGTATAGAGGGGATAACATCAAAATCCTCAATGAGGCAAAACACACAAATGAGGTAAACAACAAAGTAACCACACAATTTGGTGTTACGTACTGGGGTAAACGTCCCTGCTCAAATGTTGCTCAAAATCGCTCTCTGTCTAATTCCTAAGACTGAGATTCGAACAATGAATGGTCTACGTCAATATAAACTGCTCTGGTCGCACAACTTCAGCATTTCATAGACCCCCTTATATATGTCTGGCAATAGTAATTGATCCCTCACTGCGTAACTTCAGCACACGTAGAGACGAAATAACTATAAGAACAACAGTCAAGTTTGTGACTGCGACTTGACGCGATTCTGTTGCAGCCAATCGATTCAGCTGTAATTGGAATTGCTTCCACCTTTCCTGTGTCGGTAATAAGATTGCATAGCTTAGTGGTGAGTTTTCATGCATTAAATTAAACCCAGCATCCGTTCTCAGGTTGAAATTTACACGGATATAATGACATGAATAATGACACGGGCATCGTTTACTGGAATACAAAGACGTTAGGAATGACACGGCCATGATACCATGTCGTTCGAAACGAAGGAAATGAGGTTTACTGGGAGATAAAGCCACTACAAACGAAAAGAGGCGGTTTAATGGGCTGACGGCATAGATAAAGAATAATGCGGGAGAAATCAGTTGTGTCCGAATAGAGGTTATCCAGCTGATGTGAAGATCTTAAGAGTAAATATGAGGGTAATTTCCTCGTTTCGTTGAGTGGAAACTAGACGTTAGAACTTCAAACCCAACAGGGCACGATAAATAATTTTGGTCAGGCATTTTTTATTCTGAGAGTTATTGATTTCGGAGATGAATTTTCAGAAATAAAAACATCTTAGGTGCTGATTCCAGAATATTCAAAAAGCGCGTGCAGGCACACAAGGAGTGAATTAAACAGCGACAGTGATTCTGGGCTGCTTGGATGGGGGTGCAAAAGGGAAACACTCTGGAAGTGGTTAGCACTCATAGGAAAGAAAATGCATAACACCTGCAACTGAAAATGTTAAGTGTAAGAAGAGCTAATGGAGTTGGAAGGTGCAGCAGCTCATTCTACATGAAATATTATATAATACAAATGCACTGATCTATTTGGGTTAACTCTGCATTAAATGGAAGTCGGTTAGCTCAGTTCGCTGACTAACTGGTTTGTGAGAAAAGTGAGACCAACAGAGTGAGATTAATTCTCTCACTGTCTACCCGCCGTGTGATATGATCATGGTTGACCAAACACGTCAATGTCTTTGCCCAGCTCATCCACAACAACCTGTCGTACAACGGGATAAAGACAGTTAAGCAATCGAAAATTTCTGTTCATACAGGTAACATGAAACATATTGCATTCATTAATAATCTCCACCATTCCTACATCCAAGAACGTGTTGCACAGTGGGTTTCTGCACGAAATTTGCAGGTTTTGCGATGGGAATCTGATTCTGGTCAGATCATGTTTCAAATTATATGATTCCGTAGAAACGCACAATCATGAAGGTAAGGAATTTCCTCTGATCAGTAGCAGGGACGGGAACTCCAGACGACAGGAATTGGCGATGAATCAACACAACACTCAATGTTTCAGCTGAAAACTGAACTAAAATCCACTTCTAGTGCGGTTCAAACCCACAAACATTGAATAGCAAAGTTACCAAATTTGTAGAAATCTAACACGCTTTTCATTGCGCCACAGAGCTGCACTGGCCACAATTTTACTGCACCCAAAGTTGCAGTTGTCGTAGAGAAAATGTCGACTATCACCAGGAGATGTGGAGAGTTTTTCAAGGAGTCGATCTTTTATTTGCAAACAAAAACAGTGACATTCAGAAAATAAAGTTTTGACTCGCCCGAACCTCAGGGTCCATGGCATAGAGTCATAGAGATGTGCAGCATCGAAGCAGACACTGCTGTCCAACTTGTCCATGCCGAACAAATATCTCAACCCAATCTAATTCCACCTGCAATCACCCGCCCCATATCCCTCCAAACCCTTCCTATGCACATGCCTCTCAAATTTTGCAATTGTACCAGCCTCCACCACATCCTCTGGCAGCTCATTCCATTCACGTACCACCGTCTGTGTGAAAAAGTTGCCCCTTATGTCTCTTTCATATCTTTCCCCTCTCACACTAAACCTAAGCCCTCTAGTTCTGGACTCCCCGATCCCAGGGAAAATATTTTGTCTATTTATCCTTTCCATGTCCCTCATAATTTTGTAAATCTCTATAAGGTCACCCCTCAGCTTCCGAAGCTCCAGGGAAAACAACCCCAGCCTGTTCAGCTTCTCCTTATGGCTCAAATCCTCCAAGGCTGGAAACATCCCTGTAAATCTTTCTGAACCCTTACAAGTTTCACAACATCTTTCCGATCGGAAGTACACCAGAATTGCATGCAATATTGCAACAGTGGCCAAACCAATGTCCTGTACAGCCGCAACATGACCTCCCAACTCCTGTACTCAATACTCTGACCAAAAAAGGAAAGCATACCAGATGCCTTCTTCACGATCCTATCTACCTGCGACTCCACTTTCATGGAGCTATGAACCTCGACGCCAAGGTTTCTTTTTCAGCAACACTCCCTAGGGCCGTACCATTCAGTGTATAAGTGCTGCTTTCCCAAAATTCAGCACCTCACATGTATCTGAATTAAACTCCGTCACTTTATACCTTTTCTTTAATCATGTCTTGTTAGCTTATCAGAATGCCAACTGTGTTAGTCAGAATTACCTCACTCCAGCTATACAATAAACCAATGGTGCTAATTCCCATTATCGTTCTGCTTCTGCCACTATGGTTTTTCCTAATTTATTCTACTGTAACTATTAAGTATTCTACTGCCACCTGTGCTCAATGAACCTCCGTCCCAGACTAACCTGTCATGATTAGATATTTAGCTACCCCATCTATCACAATGTTTTTCTGTCCCAAGCTGACTCTACTAACTACTAATTAGATATTTAATGTCATATCCTGCTACAAGTGCCTCAAGCAGGCTGACTCTACTATCAATTAATTATTTAAAGTCATGTCCTAAGTATGTACTGTAACGACGTTTCCCAAACTGCCATGATGATATTTAGTAGGCGAGGCTGACTTTACTAATTGGTATTATCTCAGCCTGCCATGGTAACCTTTCAACCCAGTCTGACTCTGCTAATTGGTGTAGAAGCATTCCACTATTCTTATCCCATCCTGCCACACTGGCCCCATTCTGCCCTAGTGACCTTTTGACGAGTGTAGCATTACGCAGACCACTTGTAACAAAACGCCAGTAGTTTCCATGCCATTACCCTTCCATGCTTTCATGCTCTGTATTGTCTGTACAGTGTTCGGTTCTTTCATCAGATATCTGTTTCAGTTCACCCCAGTTTCCAGTACCTGGTCCTTATCCATGTGTGCTAGATTAGATTAGATTAGATTACAGTGTGGGAACAGGCCCTTCGGCCCAACAAGTCCACACCGACCCGCCGAAGCGAAACCCACCCATACCCCGACATTTACCCCTTACTTAACACTACAGGCAATTTAGTATGGCCAATTCACCTGACCCTGCACATCTTTGGATGGTGGGAGGAAACCGGAGCACCCGGAGGAAACCCACGCAGACACGGGGAGAACGTGCAAACTCCACACAGTCAGTCGCCTGAGGCGGGAATTGAACCCGGGTCTCTGGCGCTGTGAGGCAGCAGTGCTAACCACTGTGCCACCGTGCCGCCGTGCTCTAGCTTCTCAAGTATTCGGTTAAATACTGCTGGAATGTTTTACTGACTCATACCTTTATCACACGGTCACACAGTGAATTCCAAATAAACAACACTCTAAGAGTGAAAACGTCCTTCCTAAATCTCGTCTGAGCACCCTCCCCCTTGTGTTTAAAGGAGATCCCTGGTTGTTAACTCTTCCCAAAAGAAGTTTGCTCCTATCACACATACTGATCCCATTAATGTGCACCTTAATCACTTCCTCACTCAGCCTTCTCCGCTCTCAGAGAAAGAGCCTGAGCAGAGCTCGTCTGTCTTCGCCACGGAGATAGTGTCGTGCTGGAAAAGTACAGCAGGTCAGGCAGCATTCGAAATGCTGGGGAATCGACGTTTCTGGCATAAGTCTTTCATCAGGAATGAGTCTTGTTGGTTGGGGCTGGGAGATAAATGGGTGGGGTTGGGGTTGGGTGGAAAGCGAATGATGGAGCGAGGCAGGGGTGGAGGTGTTATGTCAGATGGGGAGAGATGTATGGGTCCGGAGCGTGTTGCTGAGTTTGATGCTTCAGACTGTAATAATGTGGAGCGAGGGGAAATGAGGAAGCCGTTGAAATCCACATTTTTTCCGTGTTGTTGCAGGGTCCCAAGCCAGAATATAAGGTGTTCATCTTCCAGGCGTCAGGTGGTAACGGTTTTGTGGTGGCCTATGCCCGATACGTCGATTATCCGGCTCTGCACTTCACATGACAGGAGAGATGTGAATAACAAAGGCTAAAAAAAGGACAAAGACTTATAGACACAGTGTTAATGGAATTAGACACAGTGCATACAGAAGCCATTTGGCCAGTTGAGTCTGCACTGTGCCGTGGAAGAGATTCAGACTGCCCCATTCTATCTTTCTAAACCCGCATTTGTGATCCACCTACGAAAATAGAAATTGCTGCAAAAGCTCAGTGAGTCAGGAAGCATCAGTGGAGAGAAATCAGGGTTAACATTGCAAATTAAAAACAGTTCCGAGGAAGGGTCTATTGACCTGAAACGGTCATTCCGTTTTCCCCGAGCTGCAATTCTGACTTTTGTCTATGATTTACAACACTTACAGTCCATTTAGATTTTGTTTGCCATTGACCTGAATTGCACACCTTTGCACTGTGGGAAGGTATCGGAACAGCCAGCGGAAACTCACAAGGAAGAGAGAGAGCATGAGAGTGCAAATTCCAAACAGCCAGTCAAACAATTCTGGAATCGAATGCCGGTTTCTGGCGTGGAAAGGTGCTGTTCTATCCACTGAGCTATCCCAATATGCAAGCATTCATCCTGGAAGTGAATTGAACCTGATCTCACGCAGTGACAGGCGGTGGTACTATCCAGGAATTTTATGCAAAAAGAAGCCTATTTGGTATTGCTGGAAATTAACATTCGCTTAACTATCTGAACACTTCTTAAAATCACTTGGCCTATAGCCTCGTCTGACTTGGCATCACAAAATTCACATCTGAATACTTCTGAAAGTTATGAGGATTTCTGCCTCTCCAATCTTTGCATGCACTGGCTTCCAGTTTTCAACCAACCGCTGTTTCAAAACATTTGTCTGCGCATTCACCCAAATGTTTCCTATGCCACCCTACCCCTCCCCCGTGATCGATCTCACCATCAAAGAGAAACGTTTATTTCAGTCTACACAATCCATATTCCTGATTATTTTGTGCATCTCAACCATGTCTCCTCGAAATTTCTTCTGCTATAAGAAAAACTCCTCCAGACTATCCAATTTCTCTTTATAATTGAAACTCTTCTACCCAGACAATATCATGATAAATCTGTCTTGCATCATTTCCAGTGCTATCATATCCGTAGTATCATGCGAATTGCAGAACTGCACACAATAGACTAGATAGAGCCAAATGAGCAAGTGAAATAAATTATGTAGAAGTCCACAGAAAGAGGTACTTTCAATTAAATTTTCTTTTCCTCACTGCTACCCTGTGTTCTTTTCCTGAGCTTGATGTTCCAATAATCTATGGTCCATGTTGTAAAAGCTGCTACATAAGAAATGATCTCACAACCACGGTATCGAAATGGAATGATTGGTTTGAAAGTGAGGACGTGGTTCGTATATGATGGCACAGAGGCGCATGAAATGCCAAAGCTGGGAGTGTTCCTGGTCAAACGAGGGGAGGAAGGGCATATTTGTCTCCGTTTATTAGATTATTAAGATACAACAGCAGTATTAACCCGCACTGCAGATTGGCTCAGCGGAAGCCTGCTGGAGTCTTAAGCGAGAGGTCGATTAATTGAAAGCATTCTCTGAAAATTTCCTTAGCAATGCGCTGTTTTGTCATTTTGACAGTAAGAGCTGTTTTTGATCACATCGTCTCCAAATCAGCCTTTTGCTCCCAGTAAACACTCCAATCCAGCGTATATCTTTTATTCCAACACAGCCACATGTCACATTCGAATTCCCTCTGAGATAATTGAAATTGACAATGTCATTCTCTGAGATGTAGCAATGTAGCATGAAGTTGGTCGTGTAGGGAACACAGAAGAACAGAGAAAACAGAAAGTTTACAGCCCAAGAACAGACCCCTTGGACGTCGAAACCTGAGCTGATCCACTGTCAAAACCTATTACCCAATTCCAAACCATCTGTATCCTTCTGCACCCCATCTACTCATGCATCTGCCCAGAGGCACCTGAAATGAATCTACCGTGCTTGCCTCTACTACCTCTGCTGGCAACACTCTCCAAGTACTTACCACCCTCTGTGTAAAATACTTCCAACGTTGAACTCTCTTAAACTTTTCACCTCTCACCTTAAATGTGTGACATCTCATTACTGAATCCCTCACCTTCGGAAGAAGCTTATCTCTATCCACCCTGGCTATACCCTTCATGATTTTGTAGATGTCAATCAGGTCCCCCTCAATCTTGTTTTCTTTAATGAAAACAAACATTACCTAGTCAACCTCTCTTCAGAACTAGCACCTTCCATACCAGACAGCACCCCCATAAACCTTCTCTGCACTCTTTCTTAAACGTGCACATCGTTTTGGTACTTTGGCGATCAGAACAGTGCACAACATTCTAAATGCGGTTGAACCAAAATCTTGTACAATTTTAGCATGCAGGCTCTTATGCTCAATGCACCGTCCAGTGAAAGCCAGCACGTCATATGCCTTCTTGTCAACTCAATCCACCTGTGCAGCTACATTCAGGGTACAAAGGATCTGAACTCCCAGATCGCTCTGCTCATCAACTTTTCCCAAGGCTCTTCCGTTTACAGTATACTTCGCTCGAGATTTAGACTTCCCAAAATGCATTACCTCACATTTGCCTGGATTCAACTCTATCTGCCAATTCTCTGCTCAACTCTGCTGTGTATCTATATTCTCCCTCATTCTTTGACAGTCCCCTATGCTTTCTGCGACTCCACCAATCTTAGTGTCATCTGCAAATGTAATGGCGATATTTGGGCTCGCAAGCCTTGGAGAATGGAGCATCGCAACTGGTAGTAATTAGATTTGATGAATAAACTCTGGCATATAAACCCGCTCAGAGGAAGAGTGACAAAAAGTTTTAATTTGCTGAAAACAAATTCTTTCATTTCGCTGCAAACGGGAAATCTACCGTCCTTAACAAGACCAGCAAATATATGTCTCCAGTCGCACAATAGTACGGTTCACCCATAAATTCCCTCTGACTCAGAGCAAGGAGAGTTAAGGATGCACAACAAGTGCTGTTCAGACTATGGTGGCCACACTCCGTGGGAGAATAAGGAAGGATAAAAAAAGACACATGGATGACGGGGATAATTGGGAGTCGTCTCAGCGTGGACTTAAATTCAACTGCTTATCTAAACTAAACAGACACAAGGATACCCACGCCGCAATGAAGTCAGGTCCATGTGGGCGGGGTCTGCAGGAAGGGATTCAATTACCCGCTGAAGTGTAAGCTCACTTGCTCAATCACAACTTGGACAGGTCATTCACCACTCCCACATGTGAGAAGGAATCAGTCAGGAAACCAACCTGCAGAGTCACCATCAGGTTTACAAATGACAGCAAGGGTCCGATTCTGCTGTTATTTCAGGTATTCATCCCATCCAAAAATGAACCATGTTTGGATGCCTGTTTCCAGTGGAGTACCACTGTTTCCTGATGTAGATCAATAATTCAAACTTAGTTGTAGGTGTCATGATTTAGAAGTTTACAGAAGATACAACAATTTGTTATGTAGTTGACTATGATGAATAATGTCAGGGACCGCAGGGATGTAACAATCAGGTGGAAAGGAAACATGGCGAATGTAATTGAATCCAGACCAATAAGTGCTAATGAATGTGGGGAGTTGAAACAATAACAGTGAGGATTTTGAGTGGTGTACAGGACCAAAGAGATCTTGGACTTGACATTCACAGATCTCTGAAGATTGTTGGACAGGGAGATCAGTTGTTCGAGAGGGTTTTTGGATATTTCTATTGTTGACCACAGGCTGAGGATGATGTTCGATCTTTAGCAAGCGCCGCTTTAGGAAACAACTAAAGGAATGTGCACAAGTCTGGTCAATGCAATAGTCAAATTTTTAAAAATTGCATGATAAAAGATGCAGGGCTGAAGTATAACTGTTTGCCCATCAAGACCACTTCATCACTCAATGAATTTACCACTGATTCCTCTCCAAGTCATGCTGCATGTGCCTTGGAGGATACTTTGCACACGGTGACGTTTCAGTGCATCTTCAACATTGTATTATAGTCGGTAAAGTTTTTGAACATTGAAGGTTCTGTCAACAAAACCTGGATGACGTACTCCAGTGAATCTTCTAGGTGGTGCACTCTGCTGCAATTGTGCCTTAGCAGTTAAGGGAATAAATATTCAAGTATTGAAAAATGTACAGTTAAGTGACTGCATTGTCGTGGAGGGTGTCCAGTTCCTTCAGTGGTATTGAAGCTGCACCCACCTAGACAAATGTAGAGAGTTCTGTTAAACATCTAATTTGTGCATTGCGGACAACGGAGATTTCACGGAGACGAGAATTGAGTTAATAATCAAACAAAAATCGACTGACGGACATGCTTTTGTAGTCAACTTCTTTATATGGGCGGTCAGGTTCCATTTCTCCTAAAGACTAGCTCCCAGGACGATTACACGGAAGAATTCAGTTACAACGAAGCCATTGAATGTCAATCGAATATGATTAGATTCTCATTTGTCAGGGTTATCATTGCTGCATTTGGTCCTTCTGTGGATCAATCCGATTCTAATCGCTTTCTGATTTCAAGTTCCAATTCCCATCTGCACATTAAATTTCAACCCGCTTTCTCGCCGAAATTTCTCCACCTGTCTTATAAATACGGAAGGACGCTGTGAGGTCCAGCAGAGATTGACAAACGTGTTGCCAATTCTGTATAAAATGGAGCATCGTGAAATGATTGGTTAGGCTGTGATTATTCTCCTTGAAACACAGGGGGTGGAGGGGAACTCTACAATCACATAATAACAATTATAAACTTTCAATATTCACTGGATCTTGACAGGGTAGATACGGGCAGGTGGCCTGCCCTATGGTGTGAGGAGAGCACCAATCGACATGAACACAGAATTAGATATTGCCATTTAATTCAGAAATGATGAGTAATTTCTTTGCACAAGGGACAGAAAGTCTGTGGCATTTTTGCGGCACCCACTGTTGAGGTTGAGTTGTTGGGTATTTTCAAACTGTGCCAGATAGTTAATCAGAAAGATGATGAAACTTTGTCGAGGTAAGTGAGCATAATGGAGTTGAAGGTTATCAGATCAACCCTCAGTTAGTTGAATGGTGGGGCAGACATAATTGACTGAGTGGCATATTTCCACCTTGTTTAACATTTGGTCTAACGCCTTGTTTTATTCAGAAGTTCAGAATTGTGAGGGGATGGGCTGAAGTGATAGCAAACGTTTATTAAACACATCAGACAGATCAGGAACAAGGCTCATAAACTCAGGAAGAAGAAATGTGCTGTGCCCTGGGTGCAACAAATGACACTGGGCCCAGCACAGGTGGCTGTGTACTGAAGCTGTGATTGCTGAAGAAAGTTGGTGGGCTTTATACAGTTGGCAAGTCAGTGATCACGCTGGATGATGGATCGTTGTACGATTCGCATAGAGCAGAAATTTGTGGAAGAATGAAAGGTTCGTTTCTGCGGTTCCAATTCCGAGTGACTGTTTCAAATACTGATCAGATCATTGTGTGAAGTGTTTGGTTAAAATACTCATGAAAAACCCCACTGGATAAATTTGTGCTCCTGATTTCTTTTTATCTGTTTCTCTTTCTTCAGATGTAACTTCATAGAAAGACAAGATGGAATGTGGGGTGGAAAGAAAAATGCGTTCTTTCTCATTACAACAATTTAATGTACAATTGAATGGAATGACTGCTCTCGCTCTTCATTTCGACATTAATGTGGTGTCGATTGCTCGTCAATCTCCCGTGCAGTGAAGAGCAACAACAAGATTCTCGATAAAGTGCATACCAGAGGTGTGACGTGCAAAGAAAAACTGCTGGAGCGGTTTGTGAAGTCAGCAATCAGAGTGTGACTCGAACCCGTGAGTGCAGAGCACAACGGTATAATAACCAAATATCTTAATCGCTCGGTCTCCTCAGCACGTTGTCTGGAGCGGTGACATGTCACCCCATCAGGTTACATGCGGTGAAAGTCATGGATGAGACATTTCCAGAGCGGAATCGAATCCACACCATTGTGTTTCTGCTTTGACCAGAATTATAATAACAGCAAATTCCAATAAATAGCCATGCTGGTCAGAATGAATAGCTGTCATTGATACACCCTGAGTCAGAACTGTGTCAGAATGAAACAGAGAACAAGTCTTTTACGTCATATTCACACCTACATTTGACTCATAATTTCTTCAGTCACTTTCTCTATCACGTGAAGAAGCAGCCATGGAGAGGGAAATAAAGGCGATGTTGTGGCTCAATGGCCTTTCTGATATGGCTGAACCTGAATTCGATTGAACTGCAAGAAATGCTGTTTTGTTCGTTTCATTTTAATTTTGCTGCAACCTGACAATGTTCAGATTTATCTCAGTGGAACGATTAATGTTGTATTCAAATTTGGTCCGACTTTATTTCAGCTTGAGGAGAATACTTCTCAGAAAAGCTCGTTGCTTTGACAGATTTCACTGAGTATTAAATGGAGCAAACATCATGGTGTTTGCCCTCACATTTCTAACGCATGTGATTAAAGCAGAAAGACGATCTCCAAGCAACTGATCACTTCCTATTCATTATGTAATATCTTCCGATCGCAATTAAAAAAAATCCGCTCAGTTCCATTTACAATGCTTTCGGTGGAATATTATGCCAAACCTTTCGAAATTCAGAGTTTTGGAACCGAATCTTATTCAGTTGCACACCTTCACGAAATGTCTTTACATTTAAAGTCAACCAACTTAGACATTGTTTCCCCGCAACTTCCAACCGACTACACCACACCACTACCCCTTTACCTCGCCACACGCTGTCTCTCTCATTGTGATTTTTTTTCCTTGTATGTCACCAAATCTGCCTTTCCAAATATTTTGAAAAATAGATTCTCCGAGTGACAGCGATTCTGTTCTCATCATTTCTTTGTCCTTCAAAGGTTTTATCAAAGGTATTGTATGCCTGACATCTAGATGTTTACTTACTTGAAAGAGGGAATTTTCCAACTATTTACTCTGTTCAAACATTTCATAACCTGAAGAAACCCCATTAAATCTTCCTTGGTTCAGGGATAACTGTTCTCAATTTTCCAAGAAGACAACTGAATAAAATCTCATCCTCAGTACACCCCCATCAGCATCTTCTCTAATGGCTTTACACCCCAGTAAACACCGTCATCATCAATTCATAGAATCACAGAATCCTACAGTGCAGAAAGAGCATTTCAGTCAAGCGAGCCGGTGTTGACTCTCTGAAGCGCATCTCACCCAGACCTAGCTCCCCTCCCTATTTCCTTATATTTCACATGAAGAAGGCGAGTCCCTCCCCCTTATGATTTCAAATAAACCTGTTGGAGTATAACCTGACGTCCTGTGACTTCTGACCTTATCCCCGCGTTACCCATGGCTAATTCACCTAACTTACTTAATTCACTCCCTGGACACGAGAGGGCAATTTAACTTTGCCAATCAACCTAACCCTCCCTCTGAACAGCAGTGCGAATTACTGACACAATGTTCCATCATATTGAGCAAATGCTGTATCATTTTTAATGGTTTTATACACTGGTAAAACTAATCAAAACAAATGAACCCAAATTCAATGTATCGAAATGCTACTCTGTCCTTTACAATTTCATTCCTGCTGCGGGAAATGTTTCTGCATTCATATTTGAATGTGTTAATGTTGTTTCTTCCTCAGCTTCCTGCTTCTAGTAAATACTTCAATCCAGTACAAGTCTGTCAAATGCTTTTCATTTCAACACAGTCACAAGGTGAAGTTTGCAGTAGTCACGTGTTTGGTCATTCACTGACACTCTGCCTCCCTGAGAGCTGTAGTCCTTCCCCACCTGTAGTCAGGCAGCACTGTCCTTCGTGTGATATGCCCCGTCGAGAATGGAAGGACAGGTATCAATACCCGCACTTGGGAATGGAGCGACAGTTTTAAAACGTTTACACTGTCCCCAGCGGAAAATTGAGCCCTGTGACAGGCGGGGACGCTAACCATTATACTACCGAGAACAAGAGTGTCAGAGGAGGCCCTTCAACCAAATGTGGCCACACTTGTCAAAAACAACTGCTTAATGAACTGAATCCCATTTCACAATGCTTATCCGACAGCCTTATATGTCTTGGCATCACGAGTACAGAACTGAATATTTATTAAGGTTATAAGGGTTTCTGTCGCTCTGAAAAATGCAGAAAGTGTATTCCAAATTCCAACCACTCACTGGCTGATAAAGCTTTTTCACACATCTTCTCAACCTTTCTGCCTTTCTCCTTATGTCTCTGGCCCCTGCTAATCGATCTCTCCATCAATGGGAAACTCGTTCAGTCAACCCTGTCCATACCCTAACTCAATCATGTCTTGTCTACATCTCCATTGCACTGCGACAAACACTTCACTCTGTCCTGCCTTTCTTCACAACTGAAACTCTTCAGCCCAAACAATATCCTGGTAAATATCTCCTGCAATTTTCTCAGTGTGATCACATCCCTGCTATAACGTGACCTGCAAAACTGCACACAACGCTCTTGCTTGAGCCTAATGAGCATTTGTTTTAAAATTTCTGGATTAGTATGTGGGCGATTCTGGCTAAGCAGAATTTATTACCCATTCCAAATTGCCCAAAGGGTAGTTGAGACTCAACCATATTGCTATGAGTCTGAAGTCACATGCAGGGCAGACCAAGTAAGGATAGCAAATTCCATCCTGAAATTACATCAGCGAAACATTGTTTTTCAACAATTGTCAATGGACCTATAGTAGTCATTAGATTCTTCCTTGCAGATATTTTTTTAATCCAAATTTGACAATCATGGCATGATGGGATTCAAGCCCGAGTACCCAGCCTATTACCTCGGTCTCTGGATTATCAGTCCTATGAAATTACCACAACACTAACGCAGAAAGCCACAAAACTCATCTTTTCCAATAAAAGGTCTTTTCACCAAAACTGCCCTGGGTATTTTCCATGAGCCTGACGCTACAATTGACTCTGGTCAGCAAAAGCTGCTACATGGGGATTGATTTCACAACCGCGGTATCCAAATGGATCGATTTGTTTGAAGGTCCCGATGATGGTATTGGGGCACGTTCACCCAACAACAGTGACCGCAGCAGCAGTACAGACAGAACAGTATGAATGTGAAAGAGAGTAATTGATTGTGCATTGCCTCAGAGAAATGGGGGGAGGGACGGAAAGGAGGTTAAATGATCGTGGGAAGCAGAGAAATCTCTGACAACAGGTGTGTTTGAATCCTGATATATGAAATGCAGAGATGTGAGAGAGCAGAATTTGAAGATCAAACAATTAATTTCTTAGCATGTGTCACAAAAAGGACAACGGAGAGAACACTTAGTGCCGTGATTTGTTTTCAAATCGAGGTTGCTGTGGTCACAATGCAAAATACCGACAACCACGATCACAGCAACCACAGAACAGGATGCTTGCAAGCAGCAATAAGTATAATAGCAGTGGAAATGTTCGGAAGAACAGCAAATGTGCAATATCAGTACTCAGCGAACAGTGACAGAAATGTTGGAACTGAGAATGAGCTGAATCTTCCAGTTCGATATCCTCAGAGGCTGTGGAGATCCCTTGAATGAGAATGTTCAAAAATGAGATTTATCGATTTCGACAAAGCATCAAAGATTCGGGGGACAGGATATTGTTGAAATGTATGCTTCAATAGCATTTTAGCTCAATATCGGCACAGCCGCCCAGATCCAACCGGAAATGGGAATGGGAATGAGTGTGTAGAGTTACTCTCTGCCACAATGATGCAATAGGTGAGCGTGCGGTCCTTCTATGATGGTACAGAGGCGCAAGAAATTCCTCGGTTGAGTGTGCTCCTGATCAAGGGAATTGTTGTCCCCGTTTATACTCTCATAGCGATTTCCTGTACATCTTGCTAAGACAGCTGAGTGGCATAAGTGGAGCCCTTAACTTTGCAGTGGTGGGTTTAAAAGATGATTTTGCTATTTGGATCTGTGTTTCCGACACTGGCGGTGGCAGCTACATTTGCTTGCATCAGCTCAGTATCAGTTTCTTCCACACAGTCAAGACTTCAACCTGGAGAAGGTGGTGTTTGGGTGATATTTTAAACTAGTCATCCTTGGCGACTGGAACACGGAAACGGTGATGTTTAAGTTCGACGAATAAAACCTGAAATGCAAACTTGACCTCAGGAATAGAGATAATAACTTTAATTTCCTGCAATCCCATTCAATCGTGTCCCTTATGCAGGGGATTCTACAATCTTCACCAAGTCCTGCCTACGAGAGACTGTAGAACCAGAATAAAAATATGAGCTGACCCTTAATTCAGGAATCCCCACCGTGTGGGGAAGCAGTCTAGTCGGCCCATCCAGTCCACACATCCAACCGAAGCGCATCCCACCAGACCCCACGGTATTCCCTATCTCATAAGCCTGCATTTCCCATTGTTGATCCCTGTAACTTTCACATCTTTGGTCAGAGGGAGAAATAAAAATACAAACACGCAGAGAATGTGCAGACTGCCCACAGACAGAGACCCGAGGCTGGGCTCGCACCCAGGTTTGTGGTGTAGCCAGACAGCAGCGAACGAGGGGCGAATACTAAATGTTGTCCTGACCAGTGATACCCACACCCTGTGGGTGAATGAGAAATAATGAAAATACATTCACAACATGGAAAACAGGATTTGTATCTGTGTGGACATAATTTGAAAGGATCGTTCACCCAGTGTAGAAAAAAGAACGCTGATACCACAGAGAAGGGAGGGCAATGTGGGAACTGCAGGAAAGGATTCAATTAACTACAGAAATGAAAACTCATTTAATCAGTAACACTGGGGACAAGCCGTTCACCAGTCCCGTGTGTGGGAAGGGATCACTGAGCAAAACAATCTCCGGACACTCCAGCAGGATTACATATCCCATTGGGTGATCGATTATGCTGTCAATGCTGCTGTTAATCCCAACCAGCTATTTGTTCCATAGCGTCTATCATAGAGTCATACAGCATGAAAACAGGCCCGTCAGTGCAATCAATCCATGTTGAACATCCTGCCAAACTAATCTAGTGCAATCTGCCTCCTCCTGTACCCATTGAGTGGTTATAATGCCCTTGTAGTTTTATTACTTTGTTGTTACTTTGCGCCTCTAAAACGTCATAGAAATACCGTGCATTCACCGGTTGGGTCACTGGAGTCCTCGAGTATCTGTACGACCTCATCCCCATCCCGACTTCCAGTTGGATCTTCTTGATTGCGCCACTCAATTCCTCTGATTCTGGGGCTGTGAATTTGGACTATGTGGTAGCAGTGGTTACTGCCTTGTGGGGGGAAACTGGTGAAGTAGCCGATGTTAAACTGCATTACAATTGAAGCATACATTTCAACAACACCTGCATTGTCCCCGGAGATTTTGATGTTTTGGAGAAATCTATTTATCCCAGCCTTCAGCATATTAATGATGGAATCACCACAGCCATTGGAAGAACCGATATTCAACGGTCAGCCCATTCTGAGTTCCCACATATCTGCCACTGTTCGCTTAGCACTGATATTGTGCATTTGGTACGCTGCCGAACATTTCCTATGATACTGTAGTTATCGGCCACTGCTAGTGTGCTCGTCTGTGGAATGACGTGATCGTATTGTGGTCAGCCCTCTGCGTTGTGGCCGTAGCAACCTCGGTTCGAATCCAAGTCACGGCACTAATTTCTCTATCTGCCTCAGTTTTGTGAAACACAAAGGAATCAGTTGTTTTAACATGGTAATTTTCTCCAAGGTGATGATCATTTCCCTTCAAATTCTGCTCGCTCACATCTCTGTGTTTCATATGTCAGAATTCAAATCCACCCGTTCTCAGAGATTTCTCTCCCTCCTTCGATCACTAACTGAACGTTCCGTCCCACACCCGCATGTCATTAATTTAGAGATGCCGGTGTTGCACTATGGTGTACAAAATTAAAAATCACACAACACCAGGTAATAGTCGAACAGGTTTAACTGAGCACTAGTTTTCGGAGCGTTGCTCTTTCATCATGTGGTTGTGGAGTCATTTCCTATTTAATTAAGGCACTGCAGAATCTAACACTGACTCTCACATTGATACTGTTCAGTCTGTGCTGCTGTGGTCAATGTGGCTGGGTGAACGTGCCCCAACCCCACCATCGGGAGCTGCAAACCAGTTGATCCATTTGGTTACCGCTATTGTGAAGCCAATCCTCAGGCAGCAGCTTTTACTGATATGGACTTGCGATTATTGGGGGTCAAGCTCAGGAAAATAACACAGGACGATATCGAGGAAAAATGACTTCATTGAGAAAGATTAGTTTCACGGGTTTTCTGAAATGGCTGAGCACTATTACCACTGGACTGTTAACTCAGACACCAAGCAAATGAACCAGGGACCCGGATTTGACTCCAACCATGCCAGGTGTTAGAATTGAGATTCAATAAATATCTGGAATTACGAATCTAATAACACCTATACATCCATGGTCAATTGTTGAAAAAACAAAACCATCGGGTTCACTGACGTCCTTTGAAGAAGGAACCTGCTATTCTTAACTGGTCGGGTCTCGATGTGACTCTGGACTCACTGCAGTACGATTGAGCCTCAACTGCTCGCTGTGTAATTAGGGATCGCAAACAATACTGCCGAACCAGCGACGCCCTCATACTGTAACAGAATAGGAAAAAAATAGTTAATTCGGCTCTAGCTAGATTACTGTGTGCAGTTCTGCAATTCATAGTATAGCAATGATGTGATCGCACTGGGAATGTTGCAGGAGAGATTCAATGGGATACTGTCTGGGCTGAAAATTTCATTTATGAGGAAAGATTGGACAGACTGGGGTTGTTTGTCGCCGAGCAGTGGAGATTGGAGGAGACACGACTGAGATGTACAAAATAATGAGGGATATGGATAGAATAGACTGAAAGAAGCGTTTCTAATTGATGGAGGGATCTAACACTGGGGCCAAGAGATTTCGGGAAAAGGCAGAAAGGTTTCAGTATATTTGCGGAAAGGGTTAGAGAGGCGGAAACCCTTCTAAACTGAAAAAAAATTCAGAT
Organism: Chiloscyllium plagiosum; assembly: GCF_037043375.1. Classification (NCBI taxonomy): domain Eukaryota; kingdom Metazoa; phylum Chordata; class Chondrichthyes; order Orectolobiformes; family Hemiscylliidae; genus Chiloscyllium; species Chiloscyllium plagiosum. The sequence goes on from NW_028270151.1 coordinate 96,933,637, forward strand.
GTGAATTTTTGATGCCAAGACATATCAGACTATGAGCTAAATGATGGAAATCTTGATTCAGGTCGTTAAGCAGTTATGTTGGACAAGTGCAGCCACAAAAGGCTGAAGGACCTCCTACGATTTTGTTGTCCTCCACAGTACCGTCGTTCGTGTCCCCTCCTGTCACAGGGCTCAATTCTCCGCTGGGGGCATCGTAAATGTTTTAAACCTGTCGCACTGTTCCCCAGTCAAGGTTATTAATGCCTGGCCTTCCATTCTCGATGGGACATGTCACAGGAGTAACAAAAAGATGGGGTACTGGGCTAATGGTAGGATACTTGGTAGTGTGGATGAGCAGAGGGATCTTGGTGTCCATGTACACAGATATTTGAAAGTTGCCACCCAGATAAATAGTGCAGTGAAGAAGGCATATGGCGTACTGGCTTTTATTGGTAGAGGAATTGAGTTCCGGAGTCCTGAGGTCATGTTGCAGTTGTATAAGACTCTGGTGCGGCCGCAACTGGAGTATTGTGTGCAGTTTTGGTCGCCATACTATGGGAAGGATGTGGAGGCACTGGAACGGGTGCAGAGGAGGTTTACCAGGATGTTGCCTGGTATGGTAGAAAGATCGTATGAGGAAAGGCTGAGGCACTTGGGGTTGTTTTCATTGGAGAAAAGAAGGTTTGGGGTGGCATGATAGAGGTGTACAAGATGATTAGGGGTTTAGATACGGTTGACCGTGAGAACCTTTTTCCACGTATGGGGTCAGCTATTACGAGGGGGCATAGCTTTAAATTAAGGGGTGGTAGGTATAGGACAGATGTTAGGGGTAGGTTCTTTACTCAGCGAGTCGTGAGTTCATGGAATGCCCTGCCAGTAGCAGTGGTGGACTCTCCCTCTTTATGGGCATTTAAGCGGGGCATTGGATAGGCATATGGAGGATAGTGGGCTAGTATAGGGTAGGTGGGCTTGGATCGGCGCAACATTGAGGGCCAAAGGGCCTGTACTGCGCTGTATTTTTCTATGTTCTATGTTCTATGTAGGAAGGACAGTGCTGTCTGAATCAGCACGGGAAGGACTGCAGCTCCTGGGGAGAGAGAGTGTCAGTGAAAGGGCAAACACGTAACTTCTGCAACCTGCACATTGTGTTTGTGTTGCAATGAAAACCATTATAAAAGTTGTTCCTGACTGATATGTTTATTTAAAGCAGGAATCTGAAGAAGAAAACCGAGTAAACCCATTCAGGCTTGAGTGCAGGAACATTTCCAGCAGCACTAATGAGGTTGTACAGCGTAGAACCGCGTTTGGATGCATTGAATTCCGGTTGATGGGCGCAGCTTGCTTTCACAAGGATGAGTTACCAGTGTGAAAAGCCATTACACATGATACAGATAGTGTTCAGTGTGATGGTACATTTGATCAGTGGTTCGCACTGCTCTTAAGTCTGTTTGTTAGGTGGATTGGACATGTTAAATTGCCCTGATGTGTCCAGGGAGTGAATTCAGTAAGTTAAGTGAATTAGCCATCGGTAACGCAGTGATAAGGTCAGCAGTCACACGATGAGAGGTTTTATTCCAGCAGGTTTATTTGAAATCACAAGCCAGAGGCCTGCGGGGATAGAGACAGGAGCAAGGTCTGGTTGAGATGCTGTTCAGAGTGTCCCTACAGACTCGATTGGGTGAATTGTACTTACTGCATTGTAGGGAAACTGTGATTCTATCAGCGAGGACACTGCCAGCGTTTATTGGGCTGCTAAGACATTAGAGACAATGCTGACGGCGTTTAGTGGGAATGGAATTTTATTTATTTGTGGTTTGGAAAATTTGAAACTGAACCAAGGAAAAACGAATGGAAGTTTTCCAGAATATTTGAGGTTTGGAGAGAGTAAATAGTTGGTAAATTCATTCTTTCAAGTTCGCAAATTTCTGATCATCAGGCTTTCAAAGCCATTGATGTTGGACACAGAAATGATGGGAGCAGATTTTCTGTCACTCAGAGAAACCGTTTCCAAAATATTTGGAAAGGCACATTTAGAGACACAGAATCAGTGAGTTTCACCAGGAGAGAGTCAGCCTGTGGTCAGGTAAAAGTGTAAAAGTAGGGTGTGTGGGGGGTGGGGTGGGAGGTGGAAGGTGCGAGGAAACAATGTCTAATTTGGACGACTTTAGATGCAAATAAATATCGGAAACGAATGCGGCTGAATAAGATTCAGCAAAATAAATAGAGTTTTGAAAGATTTCTATTAATATTCCACATGAAACATTATAAATGGAACTGAGCAGATTTTGTATATTGTCAAGTGAAGATATTCAATAATGAATAGGAAGTGACCCGTCTCTTGGAGATCGATTTCCTTCTTTAATCACATGGCATAAAGATGGGAGGATAATCGGCATGATGTTGGGTTAATTTGATAAACACTGAAATCTGCCAAAGTAACTGACCTCAAAACTGACATCTTGTTTTGTAGTTTAACCTTCTGTTTTTTTCTCATCAGTATTTTTTTTAAGCTGAAATAATTTTGGAGCAAATTGAATACAACATTAAACTTTCCAATCATATAAATCCAATTCACTTCCGATCATTGCACTGAACAGAGTGAAGTTGCAGCAAAATTAATAAAAAGAAACGAACAAAACTGCATGTCCGGGAATTTTACCCAGTTCAGGTTCAACCGTATGAGAAGGACCATCGAGCTAAATCGTAACCTTCACTTCTCTCTCCATATATACTTCTTCACGTGAGAGAGAAACGGTCTGAAGAAATTATGCGTCAAGATTAAATGTGCGTGTGAATGTGACGGGAATTTCATGTTTGCTGTTTCATTCTGAGACAGTTCCGACTCGGAATAAATCAAGGACAAGGTATCCCTTCCAAGGAAGAGGTCAATTCCTTGGATTTTGCTGGTAGTAGTATTCGCTGAAAGCAGAAATATAATGGTGTGGATTCGATTCCGCTCAGGGAATTTCTTATCCCCTCGGTGGACCATATGTGATCTTGACCGGGTCACATGTGAGCCCCTTTGCAATGAGCTGAAGTGGCCCAGAGGTGAAGGCGACGGGTTGCTTTTCCATTGTGCATGTGTGGATTTGAATCCTACTCTGGCTGTAACTTCTATCAAACACAGCTGTGGTTTCCCTTTGTGCCTCGCATCTTTAGTATACACTGGATGGAGAATCTTGCTCTTTCCCTTCATTGCACTGGAGATTGGTGATAAATCGATACCATATCAAAGTAGAATTATACCAATTTGTTTCTGTTGTAAGTTAAATTGGGATAATGAAAAGGAGGGCAACGTTTCTTTCCTCCTTTCATTCTATCTTGACTTTCTATGAATTTACATCGAATGAAAGTGAAACAAATAAGGAGAGATCGGGTGCAATGGTTTATCCAGTGGGATTTTGAATTTTAACGTCACACTCCACACGAAGTTCTGATCTGTATTTTAAACAGTCAATTGAATTGGAAACGCAGAAAACTTTTCCAATGAAACGAATCTTTCATTCTTTCACAAGCTTTTGCTGTGTGAATCATACCACGATCCATCATACAGCGTGATCACCAAGTTGGCAACAGTCCAACAATTTTCTTTAGCAAACACAACTTCTGCACATACCCATCTGCGGTGTGCCCAGTGCCATTTGTTGTCTCCAGGCCACAGCACATTTCTTGGTCATGAACTTATGAGCCTAGTTCCTGATCTGTCTGATCAGTTTGAGAAACCTTTTCTATCACTTCATCCCATCCCCACAGAATTCTAAAGGTATCAATAAAATAAGGCGTTAGACCAAATGATGTAGGATTGGAAGTCGGCCATTCAGCCCATCGAGTCTGCTCCACCATTCAACGAACTAATGGCTGATCTGATAATCCTCAAATCCATTCTCCTGCATTGCCTCGGCAAAGCTTCATCGTCTTTATGGTTAAATATCTGTCTGGCACAGTTTGAAAATACACAACAACTCAGCCTCAACAATAGTTTCGGCACGGAGTTCCACCGATTCACTGGCCCCTGAGCAAAGAAATCACTCCTCATTTCTGACCTAAATAGGCAATATCTAATTATGAGTTCATGTCCTCTGGTGGTCTCCTCATACCAGACGGGAAACCACCTGCCCGTAACTACCCTGTCAAGATCCCATGAACATTGAACGTTTATAAATGTTATTATGTGATTATAGAGCTCCACTCCGCCTCCTTTGTTTCAAGGAGAATAATCCCAGCCTAACCAATCATTCCACAAAGCACCATTTTCTCCAGTGCTGACTACATGTCCGTAAATCTCTGCTGTCCCCTGCAGCGTCCTTACATACTATTAAGGCAGGTGGAGACATTTATGCGAAGAACGGTTGAAATTTCAAGCACTGAAATCAGACAGCGACTGGAATCAGATTGGTCCACACAAGGACGAAATAGAGTAATGATCACTCTGACAAATGAGAATCTCGTCATATCTCATTGACATTCAATAACTTTGCTGTAAACAAATTACCCCGTATAATCGGCCACAGAGCTATTATTTCGGGGAAAAACGTATAGAAACTGGCTACATAAACACTTTGACAACAACAACATGTTCTTGAGACATTTTTTGATTATAAACTCAACTCATTGCCACGTGAATCCTACATCGTTGGCAAGGCACAAATGAGACGAGGAACAGAAATCTCTCCGTTTGCCTAGATGGGTGTAACTTCAATAATTTCTTAAAGAACTGGACACGGTTCACGACAATGCAGTCACTTGATTGTACCCTCTTAAATACCTGCAATATTCATTCTCTTCACCGCTAAGGCACATTTGCAGCAGAGTGCACCAACTATAAGATGCACTGGAGTAAGTCATTCGGGCATTTTTCACAGAACCTTCAAAGCTCAACAGCTGTACTGACTATAAGGACAAGGTTGGAAGATGCAACGGAACGCCACCATTTTCAAGTTACCCTCCAAGGCCCACAGCACCCTGACTTGGAAAGGAATAGTGATAAACTCATTGGTGAAACGATCTTGATGGGCAAAGTTGCATACTTCAGCCTTCCATGTTTTATCTAACAATTTTAAGAAAAATGTTGTTTTATGCGGTGCTCAGTCCTTTAGCTGTTCCCTAAACTGGTTGTTGCTAAAGTTCTGCTGTCATCCACAGCCTGTGGTCAACAATAGAAAATATCCGAAAACCCTCTCAATCAACTGACTCCTCTCAAGATTAGAGTGGTGTTGGAGAAACACAGCAGGTCCGGCAGCATCTGAGGAGCAGGGAAAATGGACGTTTCAGACAAAAGCCCTTCATCAGGAATGCGACTCGGAGCATATGGGATGGAGAGATAAATTGGAAGGGTGTGGGGCTGGGGAGAAGTTAGCTGAGTGTCCTGTAAGTGGATGCAGGCGGGGGTGAACATGATATGTCAGAGAAGAAGTCGGAGTGGATAGGTGGGAATGAAGATGCACAGGTGTGACAAATCAGGCGGACGGTGTTGAGCTGGAAGGTGGGAACTGGGGTAAGGTAGGGGGAGGGGAAATGAGGCAACGGGTGAAGTCCAAATTGATGCCATAGGGTAGAAGGGTCCCGAGGCGGATGATGAGTCTTTGTTCCTCCAGGCATCGGGTCGTGAGGCAATGGCGATACAGGAGGCCCAGGACCTGCATGTCCTCGGGAGAGTGGGAGGGGGAGTTGAAATGTTTGGCCATGGGGCGCTGGGGTTGATTCTTGCGGGTATCCTGGAGATATTCGCTGAAGTGCCCTGTGAGAACACAGCTCCTCTCTCCAACTAAGAGGAGACCGCACCGGGAGGAATGTATACAAGAAATGGCATGTGTAGAAGTGCAGGAGAAACTATGATGGATGTGGAAGCCTCCATTTGAGCCTTGGAGAGAGAGGTGGGGAGGTAGATGTGGGTGCAGGTTTTGCAATTCCTGCAGTGACAGGGGAAGGTGCCAAGCGGGAAGGGTGGGTCATTGGAGGGCGAAGACTTGAATAGGTAGTCACAGAGTGAATGGTCTTGGCGGAAAGCGGATGGGGTGGGGAGGGGAACATATCCCTGGTGGTGAGATCCGTTAGAGGTGGCGAAACTGTCAGAGGATGATGCGATTTATGCGGAGGTTGGTGGGCTAGAAGATGAGGACCAGGGGTGTTCTGTCCTTGTTGTGGTAGAAGGTGTGGAGTTCATGGGCGGAGGTGCGTTGGAGGGCATCTGCATGGATGAGATGCGTTGGAGGGCATCTGCAACCACATAGGAGGGGAAATTCCGGTCTTTAAAGAAGGAGGCCATCTGGTGTGTTCTGTAGTGGAGCTGGACCTTTGGGAGCAGATGCGATTGAGGTGGATGAATTGGGAATACAGTGTAAAATTTGCGCAAGAGGTGGGGTGGGAGGAGGTATAATCCAGATCGCTGCGTAAATCAGTGTGTTTGTAAAAAGTGTCAGCAACACTGACCTCGAGGGATATATTTCCAACCCCACCCCTATCCACTTTTCACAAAGACTGTTTCCTCCACGACTACCTAGTCAAGTCCACGCCCTCCAATGACCCACCCTCCCCTCGTGGCACCTTCCCCTGCCACTACAGGAATTGCAAAACCTGCACCCACATCTTCCCTCTCACATCCTTCCAAGGCTCCAATGAGCCTTCCACATCCATCAAATGTGCATGTGCACTTCCACACGTGTCATGTATTGATTCTGTTGCTCGCGAAGCGGTCTCCTCTACATTGTGGCCAACAGACACCTTCTTGCAGACCGCTTCAGAGAACATTTCCAGGGCACCCGCAACATTCAACCCCAACGCCCCATGACCAAAAACATCAACTACCCCCCCAACCGACTCTCCCACGGACATGCAGTTCTTGGGTCTCCTCCACCGCCATTCCCTCACCACTAGACGCCAGATCTTCCACCTCGGGACCCTTCAACCCCAGGGCATCAACGTGGTCTTCACCAGTTTCCTCATCTTCCCACACCCACCTTATCCGAATTCCAACTTTCTAGCTTGGCACCATCCTACTGACCTGTCGCACCTGTCTATCTTCCTTCCCACCTATCCGCTCCACCCTCTTCTCCGACCTATCACCTTTAACCCCATCTCCATCCACCTCTTGCACTCTCAGCTAAATTCTTCCCAGACTCAGTTCTCCCGTTTATCTCTCCACCCTCGAGGCTCCCAGCTTTATTCCTGATGAAGGGCTTTTGCTCGAAATGTTATTTTTTCTGCAACTCGGATGCTGTCTGACCTGCTGTGCTTCTTCAGCACCCCTCTAATCTTGATTCTGATTTCCAGCACCTGCAGTACGCACTTCCGTCCAACTGATTCCCCTGTCCATTGAACTTGAATAGGCCATTGAATAGGCCGCTGCTAAAGTTCCAGCATTATTTCCCTGCTCTTATATTCCCACCTGCGGTTAAGCACAGAAAGTATCTCCAACCCCTCGAGACCACTTGATCCCTTGTCCAATCAACTTCAAAAATTCGTGAATGTCTACTCCAATTTTTTTATTACTTTAAACCACTCAGTGTTCACACATTTAACATTGTTCCTCCCCAAATTCATTATCATCCACTTCACTGGATTGAATTCCTTTCAGCGCATTTTCTTGCCAATTGTTTACAATCTCCCTGCAGTCTATGGCTTTCTTCCTCATGGTTAACGACGTGACTAATTATTACCTGATTTGCAAACTGCTAAATGATGACCCCGACAAATAAGTATAAATCATTGACCTATATGAGAAAACAATGGAACTCATAGATCCATGGTTCATAAGCTTGTAGACGACACCAGAATTGGAAACTGTAAAGAAGGTGATCTAAGTTTCCAGAAGGATCTTAATCCAATGCGTCTTTGGGCTGAAATATTTCACATGGAGTTCAATCTGGATAAATGGAAGGTATTGCATTTTGCTACGTCAAAAAGGAGGAGGGCTGATACAATTAGTGATAGGGCGTTGCACAGTGTTGTGGAAAACGGAGGACAGGGATGCAGTTAAATATTTCTTTTTAGTTTGCTTCACATATAGACAGAATGGGTAATAAAGAATTGTCATCCTGCCTGTGCTGCACAGTCCTTTGAGTGTAGGAGTTGGTACGTTATGTTGAAGTTGAATAGGACATTGTGTGAGGCTTCTTCTGGAATACTGTGTCCAGTTCTTGTCGCCCAGTAATAGCGAGGAAATTATTCAGCTGGAGTAGGTTTAGAAGAGGTGTACCAGCATATTGGTAGTGGGGAAGATTTGAGTTATAACGAAAGGCTGGATAGGCTGAGAATATTTTCACTCGAGCACTGGAGGTTGAAAGGCGACCTGATAGAAATTTAGAAATTATTGAGAGTTCGAATAGAGTTAGCTTTAACTGTCTTTTCTCCAAGGATGGACACTTCGAGGCGAGAGAGTAAATGTTTCATGTGAAAAGAGAGATATTTAAAATAAGACATGAGAGGCTTTTTTAAAAAGGAGGATGGTTTATGTGTGCAATTCAATTCCTGAGACAGTGATGAATGAAAGTACATTTAGAACATAGAACACAGAAGAATACAGCGCAGTACAGGCCCTTTGGCCCTCGATGTTGCGCCGATCCAAGCCCACCTAACCTACACTAGACCACTATCCTCCATATGCCTATCCAATGCAAGTTTAAATGCCCATAATGAAGGAGAGTCCACCACTGCTACTGGCAGGGCATTCCATGAACTCACGACTCGCTGAGTAAAGAATCTACCCCTAACATCTGTCCTATACCTACCCCCCCCCCCCCCCCTTAATTTAAAGCTATGCCCCCTTGGAATAGCTGACTCCATACGTGGAAAAAGATTCTCACTGTCGACCCTATCTAAACCCCTAATCATCTTGTACACCTCTATCAAGTCACCCATAAACCTTCTTTTCTCCAATGAAAACAACCCCAAGTGCCTCAGCCTTTCCTCATACGATCTTCCTACCATACCAGACAACATCCTGGTAAACCTCCTCTGCAACCGTTCCAGTGCCTCCACATCCTTCCTATAGGATGGGGACCAAAACTGCACACAATACTCCAGATGCGGCCGCACCAGAGTCTTATACAACTGCAACATTACCTCGGTACTCCGGAACTCAATTCCTCTACCAATAAAAGCCAGTACGCCATATGCCTTCTTCACCGCACTATTTACCTGGGTGGCAACTTTCAAAGATTTGTTTACATGGACACCAAGATCTTTCTGCTCATCCACACTACCAAGTATCCGACCGTTAGCCCAGTACCCCATCTTTTTATTACTCTTACCAAAATGAATCACCTCACACTTAGCTACATTGAACTCCATTAGCCATCTTTCTGCCCAGTTCTGCAGCTTATCAATATCCCGCTGTAACCTGCCACATCCTTCCTCACTGTCTACCACTCCTCCGACTTTCGTATCATCCGCAAACTTGCTCACCCAACCTTCTAACCCGTCCTCCAGGTCATTTATAAAAATGACAAACAGCAATGGTCCCAAAACAGATCCTTGCGGAACACCGCTAGTGACAGCACTCCAAGATGAACCTTTGCCATCAACTACTACCCTCTGTCTTCTTCCAGCCAGCCAACTCCTAATCCAAACCTCCAACTCACCCTCAATGCCATACCTCCGTATTTTTTGCAGTAGTCTACCATGGGGAACCTTATCAAACGCCTTACTAAAACCCATATACACCACATCTATTGCTTTCCCCTCGTCCACCTCCTTAGGCACCTTCTCAAAGAATTCAATAAGGTTTGTGAGGCACGACCTGCCCTTCACAAAACCATGCTGACTATCCTTGATCACATTATTCCTATCCAGATGTTCATAAATCCTATCCCTTACAATTCCCTAAGATTTTACCCACAACAGAAGTGAGACTCACCAGCCTATAGTTACTAGGGTTATCCCTACTCCCCTTCTTAAACAAGGGAACCACATTTGCTAGCCTCCAATCTTCTGGCACTACTCCTGTAGACAACGAGGACATAAAAATCAAGGCCAATGGCTCTGCAATCTCCTCCCTTGCTTCCCAGAGAATCCTAGGATAAATGCCATCAGGCCCAGGGGACTTATCTATTTTCAACCTTTCCAGGATTTCCAACACCTCTTCTCTACATACCTCAAAGCCATCCATTCTACTTAATTGTGACTCGGTACTCACATCGACAACAATATCCTGTTCCTGTGTGAATACTGACGAAAAGTATTCATTCAGTGTCTCCCCAATCTCTTCAGCCTCCACACGCAACTTCCCACTACTATCCTTGACTGGACCTATTCCTACCCTAGTCATTCTTTTATTCCTGACATACCTATAGAACGCCTTAGGGTTTTCCCTAATCCTACCAACTAAGGACCTTTCATGTCCCCTCCTTGCTGCTCTTAGCTCTCTCTTCAGGTCCTTCCTGGCTACCTTATAACTCTCAATCGCCCCAATTGAACCTTCACGCCTCATCTTTACATAGGCCGCCCTCTTCCATTTAACAAGGGATTCCAATTCCTTATTAAACCACGGCTCCCTCACACGACCCTTTCCTCCCTGCCTGACGGGTACATACTTATCAAGGACACTCAATAGTTGCTCCTTGAACAAGCTCCACATATCAATTACACCCTTGCCTTGAAGCTTACTTTTCCAGGCCACACATCCTAAGTCATGCCTCACCGCATCATAATTTCCCTGCCCCCAGCTATAACTCTTGCCCTGTAGTGCACTCTTATCCCTTATCACTGGAGTAAAAGTCACCGAATTGTGGTCACTGTCCCCAAAGTGCTCACCTACCTCTAATTCATTACCCAGAACCAAATCCAGTATGGCCTCACCTCTTGTTGGCCTATCTACATATTGTGTCAGGAAACCCTCCTGCACACATTGGACAAACACTGACCCATCTCATGAACTTGAGCTATAGCTTTCCCAATCAATATCAGGAAAGTTAAAGTCCCCCATAACAACCACCCTATTACTTTCACTCTTCTCTTGAATCATCCTCGCAATCCTTTCTTCTACGTTTCTAGGACTATTAGGGGGCCTGTAAAAAACTCCTAACAGGGTGACCTCACCTTTCCTATTCCTAACCTCAGCCCAAACTACATCTGATGGCGAGTCTTCATCCATCGTCCTTTCCAGAGCTGTAATACTATCTTTGACAAGCAATGCCACACCTCCCCCTCTTTTGTCCCCACCTCTGATCCTACTAAAACATTTAAACCATGGAACTTGCAACAGCCAATCCTGTCCCTGCTCTACCCATGTCTCCGTAATAGCCACAACATCGAAGTCCCAGGTACCAACCCACGCTGCAAGTTCACCTACCTTATTTCGTATACTTCTTGCATTGAAGTATACACACTTCAAGCCACTTTCCTGTTTACAGGCACCCTCCTTTGAAAATGATGCCATGTTCCTAACCTCCCTACACTCCAGGTCCTGCACCCTAAAGCTACAGTCTGGGTTCCCATGCCCCTGCAGAGTAAGTTTAACCCCCCCAAGAGCACTAGCAAACCTCCCACCAAGGATACTTGTGCCCCACTGGTTCAGGTGCAGACCATCCTGTTTATAGAGGTCCCACCTTCCACAGAAAGAACCCCAGTTATCCAAATACCGGAATCCCTCCCTCCTGCACCATCCCTGTAGCCACGCATTTAACTGTTCTCTCTCCCTATTCCTCGACTCTCTATCACGTGGCACGGGTAACAAACCAGAGACAACAACTCTGTTCGTTCTAACTGTGAGCTTCCAACCTAGCTCCCTGAAAGCCTGTCTAACATCCTCAGCGCTCCTCCTACCTATGTCAGTTGTGCCAATGTGGACCACGACTTCGGGCTGCTCCCCCTCCCCCTTAAGGACCCGGAAAACACGATCAGAGACGTCACGTACCCTTGCACCTGGGAGGCAACATACCAAACGTGAGTCTCTCTCGTTCCCACAAAATCGCCTATCTGTGCCCCGAACTATTGAGTCCCCAATTACTATTGCTCTGCTCTTCTCCACCCTTCCCTTCTGAGTAACGGGGACAGGCTCCGTGCCAGAGGCCTGAGCCCCGTTACTTACCCCTGGTAAGTCGTCCCCCCCACAAGTATCCAAAACGGTATACTTGTTCTTGAGGGGAACGGCCGCAGGGGGTCCCTGCACTGGCTGCTTCCTCCCAGTCCCCCTCACTGTCACCCATCTATCTGCCATCTTTGGAGTTACCACTTCCCTAAAGCTCTGATCTATGACCCCCTCTGCCTCCCGAATGATCCTAAGTTCATCCAACACCAGCTCCAGTTCCCTAACGCGGTCTGGGAGGAGCTGGAGATGGGTGCACTTCCTGCAAGTGTAATCAGCAGGGACGTCCATGGCATCCCTCACCTCAAACATGTTGCAAGAGGAACATTGCACTACCTTCACTGCCATCCCTCTGAAAGTAACCTTTTATATATAAAAAAAACTGGGTCTAAAGAATACAACAAGCAAAATGCAGCACCGACCTACTTACCACAACGGGTCTTATTATTTAGGTTAGAGAAGGAGGGCGGGTGGGAGGCACTACCTCCGTAGTGCCTCGGGTTCTTCTCCTGCTCGCTTTTATAGGAAGAAACCTACCCGGCTGCCCCTCCGGTCTTCGTCACTTCCCCATGCTGCTCCCGCTCTTTCTGTAAAAGAGAGAGAAAAAAACACCGCTGCCCGCTACCGGTAAGTAATTTTAAAACAAACAGTCTTACCTTAGCTGCTGCTCGCACTCAAAGTGACCGTTGGCGTCGAAGGGTGAGTATTTATACTCACTGCTTTCCTTCCCGGCTGCCCCTCCGGTCTTCGTCACTTCCCGCTGCTGCTCCCGCTCTTTCTGTAAAAGAGAGAGAAAAAAACACCGCTGCCCGCTACCGGTAAGTAATTTTAAAACAAACAGTCTTACCTTAGCTGCTGCTCGCACTCAAAGTGACCGTTGGCGTCGAAGGGTGAGTATTTATACTCACTGCTTTCCTTCCCGGCTGCCCCTCCGGTCTTCGTCACTTCCCCCTGCTGCTCCCGCTCTTTCTGTAAAAGAGAGAAAAAAAAAACACCGCTGCCCGCTACCGGTAAGTAATTTTAAAACAAACAGTCTTACCTTAGCTGCTGCTCGCACTCAAAGTGACCGTTGGCGTCGAAGGGTGAGTATTTATACTCACTGCTTTCCTTCCCGGCTGCCCCTCTGGTCTTCGTCACTTCCCCCTGCTGCTCCCGCTCTTTCTGTAAAAGAGAGAAAAAAAAACACCGCTGCCCGCTACCGGTAAGTAATTTTAAAACAAACAGTCTTACCTTAGCTGCTGCTCGCACTCAAAGTGACCGTTGGCGTCGAAGGGTGAGTATTTATACTCACTGCTTTCCTTCCCGGCTGCCCCTCCGGTCTTCGTCACTTCCCCCTGCTGCTCCCGCTCTTTCTGTAAAAGAGAGAAAAAAAAAACACCGCTGCCCGCGACCGGTAAGTAATTTTAAAACAAACAGTCTTACCTTAGCTGCTGCTCGCACTCAAAGTTTACAATATTTACAGGATATTTGAATAATGAATTGGAAAGTTTCAGTGGGATTAGAAAAAAGTTTATGCCGAGTCCATTATTTATTGCCCAGAGGGCAGTTCAGAATCAACCACGATATTATGGATCTGGAGTCATATGCCAGCCAGATCAGATAAGTATGGCAGTTTCCTTCCCTATCAGGCATTCGTGAATCAGATCTCCAACAACTGATTCAACATCATCATTAGACTCTGCAACTCTAGGTATTTATTGAAATAAAATTCCAGCATCTGCCATGCCAGGATTTGAACACGTGTCCACAGAATTACATCTGGCCATTCATATTAACAATGCCATAATATCATTACAAGGGCATTATTAACCCTCAGCAATTACAGGAACCGTGAGATGCGACTCGTTTAGTTTGACATTATGTTCAGTATGAGATGGTAGGAGTGAAAGGCCTGTTTTCATGAGTGAGTCTATGACTTTGATGCTATGAAACCGGCAGCTGGTTGGGATTAACAGCAGCGTTGACAGTTTAATTGATCTCCTTCTGGGATATGTAATCTTGCTGGTTACTCTGGAGTTTTTATTGCTCATTGAGCCCTTCCCACACACGGGACTGTTGAACAGTCTGCCCCCAGTTTGACTGAGTAAGTGAGTTTCCACTACAGCAGGTATTTGAATTCCGCATTGCTCTGGTTTCTCTGTGATATCGGTGTCCTTGTATCTCCCCGGGGTGAACGATTGGTTCAAATCATGTCCACGCAGACGTAAGTCCCGTTGACCAAGTTGTGAATGTGTTTTTATTCTTCCTGATGTGTCCACAGGGTGTGGATGTCGCTAGTCAGGACAGCATTTGTTGCTCATCCTGATTCGCTGCTGCCTTGCTGCATGAGAGACATGGATTCGATCCCAGTCTTGTGTGACTGTGTGCAGTTTGTACATTCTCTCTTTGCTTGTGTGAGTTTCCTCCAACAGTCTGAATGTGTTCGGGTTACTGGGATCAGCCCTGGGAAATGAAGGGGAATGGAATAGGTATGGAGTGTTGATCTGATAGGATGTGCTTCGGAGGGATGGTGTCGACTGGAATGGGCCGAATGGCCAGCCTACCCACAGAGTCGCCATTCTCGGATTAAGGGCCAGCTATGTTGTTCTGCACCTGGAGTCACAAGTAGGCAGGATTGGTTAAAGATGGTAGCATCCCCTGCATAAGGGTCATGCATGAATGAGATTGCAGGAAATTAAAGTCATGTTCTCTGTTCCTGAGGTCAGATTTTCATTCCAGGTTTTATTCGTCGAACTTTAACATTACCAGATCCGTGTCTGAGTCCCGAAGAATGACTCGTTTATTATATAACCACAACACCACCTTCTCCAGGTTGCAGTATTTACTGGGAACAAGAAGCTGATCCTGAGCTGATGCAAGCATAAGCAGCTGCAACTGCCAATGTCAAGAACACTAGTCCAAATAGGAAAATGAAATTTCGAACATTGTCACCACAAAGTTAAAGGTTCAACACGCTGTAGATACACCAGTTGGCTACATCAACAACATGTACTGCTTATGGCTATAATATTATAAATGGGGGCAAGTATTCCTTCTGTCCCTTTTTTGACCAGGAGCAGTCCCAACCTCGGAAATGCACGCGCTGCTCTCCCGTCATTCCATCCCAACTTCCAATTCGATCTTCGTGGTTGCTTCACACAGTTTCTCTGAGTCCGGGTCTGGAACTGAAATTAAATGTGATTGCGTGCAGCAGTTGTTATTGCCTTGTGTGGGCAAAGTGATGAAGTGGCCGATGTTAAACTATAATGCTACTGAAGCATACATTTCAACAATATCCTGCACTTTCCCATGAGTTTGGAGAGTTTAATTAATCCCATTATCCAATACTCTCATTAAAGAAATCGCCACAGACTCTGGGGACGTTAAAGTTAAAGATTCAGCCCATTCTGAGTTCCCACATGCCTGTCATTAAGTCCTGATATTGTGTATTCTTTCTGACATTTCCTCTGCGAACATACTGGCTGCAGTTGGCAAGCGTGGTCTGTGGAGTGCTGTAACCATTTAGGATTTCGTTTTCTGCGTTGTGATTGACACGACTTCGTATCGAATCCACATCATAGCGGTCAGTTCTCTCAAAGTTTTACTTTTGATGAAACACGGTAAGAAATAACTCGTTTTTACATGATAATGTTCTCCGAGGTGATGATTTGTTTTCCATCGAATTTCGTTCTCTGATATTTCACGTTTCATGTATCGGGATTTAAACCCACAAGTTCTCGAAGATGTCTCTCCCTCCCACTCGCCTTCACTCTCTTTCCCGTCCCTCATCCCATTTGACTGAGGCATTGCACAATCTAACATACACTTTCACATTGATACAATTACACTCACTGTTGCTGGGCGACCATGCCCCAATCTCTTAATTGGCACCTTCAAATCATTCGATCCGTTTGGATATAGTGGCTGTGAGATCAATTCTCTTTTAGCAGCTTTCACTGACATGGACCAGAGATTATTGGAGCGTGAGGCTCAATAAATGAACACAGAGAATAATTGGGGAAAAGAGACTCTATTGGAAAAGATCAGCCATGACGGCTTTCTGCGATAGCCTACTGGTATTATCGCTGGATTGTAAATACAAAAGGCCAGGTCATATTCCGGTGAGATGGGTTCGATTCTCACCACACCACGACGATGGCAGAATACAAATGCAAGAAATACCTCCAAGTAAGAATATGCTAAATCCGTTGTCTGAAAAACCCATCTGTTTCACCGAAGGCCTTGAAGGAAGGAATCGGCCGTCCTGAACTGGTCTGGCCTCCATGTGACTCCAGACCGTTAGGCAATTATGCTGCAGAGCCACACCACATGCTGGTGCAGAATGTAAAATAAAAGGTTCTTTCGGCTCTACCTAGACAATTGTCTGCAATTCACATGAGTCCAGGGATTGATCACATTGGGAAAGCAGCAGGAGAGGTTCACTCGGATAGTGTCTAGGCTGAAGAGATTCAGTCATGAAGTGAGATAGGACAGACTGGGGTTGTTTGTCATGGTGCAGAGGCATTTGTGAGAAGGCATGGTTCAGATGCACAAAATAATGAGGTGCATGTATAAGGTAGACTGAAAGTAATGTTTCCCATCGATGGACAGATCGATCACGGGGGCCAGAAATTTAATGAGAAAGAAAGAAAGGTTTAAGTCGATGTGAGGAAATGCATTATAGGCCGGCGGGTGTTGGAATTTGCAACTCTGTGTCCATCTGGGTCAGAGAGGCAGGAACCCTTATAACCTGAAGAAATATTCAGATGTGAATATGTTCTGCCAATAACTATAAGGCTATTGGCTAAACGATTCGAGTCGTTAAGCAGTTGTTTTTGACAAATGGAGCCACAACGGACTGAAGGGTCTCCTTTGAAACTGTTGTCCTCGGTAGTATAGTGGTGCGTGTCGCCGCATGTTATGCGGGAGATAGGAGCTTAATTCCTCGCTGGGGCAGTGCAAACGTTTTAAAACTGTCGCAACGTTCCGAAGTGCGGGTTATTAATGCCCGTCCTTCCATTCTCCATGGGATATGTCACAGGAAGGACAGTGCTGTCTGAATTAGCGTGGGGAAGGACTGCAGCTCCCGCGAGACAGAGTGTAAGTGAAAGTGCAAACACGTGACTTCTGCAACCTGCACCTTGTGTCTGTACTGGAATCCAAACCATTTAATAAAAAGAATACGGAAGCTGAAGAAGAAACAGGGTAAACCAATTCAGATGTGAGTGCAGAAACATTTTCCACAGCATCATGAGGAAAACTGACAAATGGCTCTGAGAAAGAGTTTCACTCTCAGAACTGTTCGTTCACAGAGGTGTTTTTGTTCCACTTAAGCCCTTAAGATATTGAATAACAATTTAAATGAAGACTTGAAATGTTAGACCACACCAGTCGATGAGTCACGTGCTGGAAACTGTGTTTACAAGCCAGATGTTTGATGATTGATAATGATGCAATAGGCTGAAAGGCCTCTTGCCATACTTTTAAAAAACTCAATAACTGTCATTTTTCAACTGAATCAATATGGCAAAAACAAAGTCATCAAGAAAATTTGCAAGCATTGCATCTGTCTTCCCCGTTGCAAAAGTGTTGAAATTCAGCATTCTCACTGCTATTTCCCAATGTTGACTTCCAGTCAGGGAAAAAATATTTGCTGTTCCTTATGAAAGTCGTAAATTGAACATGAATTCCTGACATTACTAAACAGCAAAGAATGCAATTCTGTCAGAGTCAGTGAGAATTTCATGTCGGAGGTGAATTCAAATGGGATTAAACGCTGACAGCAGTTGCCTTTGCCTGCTCAGGCTCAGTACTACAAAAATGATCATTACTGAAACATTCAGGTTTTTTTCTGGAATTTAATAAGTTGAATGCACAAAGGTTGGTTCTGTGACCAGAGTGCCTCGACTGAATGACTTGGAGATGCAGGTTTTGCACTGGGGTGTGAAAATTTGAAAATCACACAACATCATGAGGTTAGGAATAGGAAAGGTGAGGTCACCCTGTTAGGAGTTTTTTACAGGTCCCCTAATAGTCCTAGAAACGTAGAAGAAAGGATTGCGAGGATGATTCAAGAGAAGAGTGAAAGTAATAGGGTGGTTGTTATGGGGGACTTTAACTTTCCTGATATTGATTGGGAAAGCTACAGCTCAAGTTCGTAAGATGGGTCAGTGTTTGTCCAATGTGTGCAGGAGGGTTTCCTGACACAATATGTAGATAGGCCAACAAGAGGTGAGGCCATACTGGATTTGGTTCTGGGTAATGAACCAGGCCAGATGTTAGAATTAGAGGTAGGTGAGCACTTTGGGGACAGTGACCACAATTCGGTGACTTTTACTCTAGTGATGGAGAGGGATAAGAGTGCACTACAGGGCAAGAGTTATAGCGGGGGGCAGGGAAATTATGATGCGGTGAGGCATGACTTAGGATGTGTGGCCTGGAAAAGTAAGCTTCAAGGCAAGGGTGTAATTGATATGTGGAGCTTGTTCAAGGAGCAACTATTGAGTGTCCTTGATAAGTATGTACCCGTCAGGCAGGGAGGAAAGGGTCGTGTGAGGGAGCCGTGGTTTAATAAGGAATTGGAATCCCTTGTTAAATGGAAGAGGGCGGCCTATGTAAAGATGAGGCGTGAAGGTTCAATTGGGGCGATTGAGAGTTATAAGGTAGCCAGGAAGGACCTGAAGAGAGAGCTAAGAGCAGCAAGGAGGGGACATGAAAGGTCCTTAGTTGGTAGGATTAGGGAAAATCCTAAGGCGTTCTATAGGTATGTCAGGAATAAAAGAATGACTAGGGTAGGAATAGGTCCAGTCAAGGATAGTAGTGGGAAGTTGCGTGTGGAGGCTGAAGAGATTGGGGAGACACTGAATGAATACTTTTCGTCAGTATTCACTCAGGAACAGGACATTGTTGTCGATGTGAGTACCGAGTCACAATTAAGTAGAATGGATGGCTTTGAGGTGTGTAGAGAAGAGGTATTGGAAATCCTGGAAAGGGTGAAAATGGATAAGTCCCCTGGGCCTGATGGCATTTATCCTAGGATTCTCTGGGAAGCAAGGGAGGAGATTGCAGAGCCATTGGCCTTGATTTTTATGTCCTCGTTGTCTACAGGAGTAGTGCCAGAAGATTGGAGGCTAGCAAATGTGGTTCCCTTGTTTAAGAAGGGGAGTAGGGATAACCCTCGTAACTATAGGCCGGTGAGTCTCACTTCTGTTGTGGGTAAAATCTTAGAGAGTATTGTAAGGGATAGGATTTATGAACATCTGGATAGGAATAATGTGATCAAGGATAGTCAGCATGGTTTTGTGAAGGGCAGGTCGTGCCTCACAAACCTTATTGAATTCTTTGAGAAGGTGCCTAAGGAGGTGGACGAGGGGAAAGCAGTAGATGTGGTGTATATGGATTTTAGTAAGGCGTTTGATAAGGTTCCCCATGGTAGGCTACTGCAAAAAATACGGAGGTATTGCATTGAGGGTGAGTTGGAGGTTTGGATTAGGAGTTGGCTGGCTGGAAGAAGACAGAGGGTAGTAGTTGATGGCAAAGGTTCATCTTGGAGTGCTGTCACTAGCGGTGTTCCGCAAGGATTTGTTTTGGGACCATTGCTGTTTGTCATTTTTTATAAATGACCTGGAGGAGGGGTTAGAAGGATGGGTGAGCAAATTTGCGGATGATACGAAAGTCGGAGGAGTGGTAGACAGTGAGGAAGGATGTGGCAGGTTACAGCGGGATATTGATAAGCTGCAGAACTGGGCAGAAAGGTGGCAAATGGAGTTCAATGTAGCTAAGTGTGAGGTGATTCATTTTGGTAAGAGTAATAAAAAGATGGGGTCCTGGGCTAACGGTCGGATACTTGCTAGTATGGATGAGCAGAAAGATCTTGGTGTCCATGTACACAAATCTTTGAAAGTTGCCACCCAGGTAAATAGTGCGGTGAAGAAGGCATATGGCGTACTGGCTTTTATTGGTAGAGGAATTGAGTTCCGGAGTACTGAGGTAATGTTGCAGTTGTATAAGACTCTGGTGCGGCCGCATCTGGAGTATTGTGTGCAGTTTTGGTCCCCATACTATAGGAAGGATGTGGAGGCACTGGAACGGGTGCAGAGGAGGTTTACCAGGATGTTGCCTGGTATGGTAGGAAGATCGTATGAGGAAAGGCTGAGGCACTTGGGGCTGTTTGCATTGGAGAAAAGAAGGTTTAGGGGTGACTTGATAGAGGTGTACAAGATGATTAGGGGTTTAGATAGGGTCGACAGTGAGAATCTTTTTCCACGTATGGAGTCAGCTATTCCAAGGGGGCATAGCTTTAAATTAAGGGGGGGGGGGGTAGGTATAGAGCAGATGTTAGGGGTAGATTCTTTACTCAGCGAGTCGTGAGTTCATGGAATGCCCTGCCAGTAGCAGTGGTGGACTCTCCTTCATTATGGGCATTTAAACGTGCATTGGATAGGCATATGGAGGATAGTGGGCTAGTGTAGGTTAGGTGGGCTTGGATCGGCGCAACATCGAGGGCCAAAGGGCCTGAACTGCGCTGTATTCTTCTATGTTCTATGTTCTATGTTCTATCAGGTTATATTCCAACAGGCTAAATTGGAAATACTAGCTTTCGGACCGCTGCTCATTCATCAGTTGGTTGTGGAGTACACAATTGTAAGACATTGAATTTATAGCAAAAGTTTACAGTGTGATGTAACTGAAATTGTACATTGAAAAATATCTTGGTTGTTTGCTAAGTCTCCCATCTGTTAGAATGACAATGTCAGCTTCACTTCTTTCATATGTAAAGCACAAAACTTTTTATTTTAAATTTACATTCTCTGGTGAACTTTAACAATTGGTGTCAGCCCCCGTGTGATGCTGTCTGTTCCTTAATGTTTAGACTAATTCTAATTTTATAAAATGAGTTAACACAGCCTTTCATGGATTCATACAGTTTTTGAGCAAAGTACAATGTAAATCTGTAAGTACAAATTCACCCCACAAACATGTGTGTTTGTGTGTGTTTGTGTGTGTGTGTGTAGGAGGGTCTGTTTGTGTAGATAGGGTAATGGGATCACCTGTACTTTGACATGAGCCAAGGTCCCGCTTGAGGCCATCACCATGGGTACCGAACTTCGCTATCAGCCTCTGCTCGGGCACTTTCAGCTGCTGCTTGTACCGAAGTCTGCCTTGGAGGATGGCTCCCGAATGTCCGAGGTCGAATGTCCTGGACCACTGAAGTGTTCCCCAACTTGGAAGGGGCACACCTGCCTATTGATTGATTTGCAGTCGCCATTCATCCGTTCTGTAGCCTCTGTTCGGTTTCACCAATGTACCATGTCTCAAAGCATCCTTGCCTGCAGCGTGTTGTTTTATTTTTAGATTAGCGACAGTCTAAACATTATGGCACGGACAGAGCACACAGGGACTAACACCTTCAACATATTATCTGGATTGACATTAATTGTTAAAGTTCACCTGAGAATGTAACTATGAAAAGAAAGTTTCGCAATTTACATAAGAAAGAAGTGAACCGAACGTAGTCATTCTAACAGATGAAAGACTTAACAAAAAATCAAGTTATTTTTCAATGTATAATATCAGTTACGTCACACTGTAACCTTTTTCAATAAATTCTGTATGTTACAACTGTGTAGTCCGCAACCACCTGATAAAGGAGCAGCTCTCCAAAAGCTAATGCTTCCAATTAAACCTGTTGGACTATGACCTGGTATTGTGCGATTTTTAACTTCTTGACTTCTTTAAACAGGACTTCTTTTTCCTGAGGCAGAGAGAGCAGCTCTACCAGGAAGCTGTTTAATGCCTTAGATTAGTCAATACCCCAGCCCTTGAAAGAAGGGAAAAGTGTCTTCCCTCTCCCTGCACAGTCGGACAGTTCATCCTTCATTCTCATCTGATTCCACTTCCAAAGAGTTTTAAAAAACTGTCAAAACTGAGTCTCAGCTATTTCTTTTCTGTGCTTTTCATACACAGGAGATGCAGCGATTGAGTGGGTTGGTTTCTGAAAACGAAGCGTACCTATGAGCAATGTGTGGGGCTTTTCCAGGATTGCCTTCTCTGAAAGCGCTGCGACATGACTGATGTTCTCTATGATATGGAAGTGCCAGTGTTTGAGTTGGGTAGACAAAGTTTTAAAAAATTACACATCATCAGGGCATAGTCCAGCAGGTTTATTTGGAAACACTACTTTCAGAGAGCCGCTCCTTCATCAGGTGGGTTCTTTCTGCAGAAACTTGAAGTGTGTGTCAACGTGCGTGATCTTTTGGAAGATCATCTGGACTTTAACCGACCGTTCGTGGTGTCGATGTTCCCCATGACTTGGAGTAGTTGGTGTTGGACTGGGATGGACAAATTTAAAAATCACACAAAGCCAGATTAGAATTCCGCAGTTGACAACTACCATATGAAGAAGCACCGCATGGAACACTAGTGTTTCCAAATACGCCTGTTCTATACAACCTGGTATTGTGTAATTTTTAACTCTGATTGTTCTTGGTAATGTTTAACTGACAGAAGATAGTGAAAGAATTTCCGTTCGTGGAGATGAAAATTTCAAATATAATCCACCTCAGTGTAGCAAGAAAGATTAGTTTGGATGTGTGATGAATCTCCACAATGCGACTGCGCCAAGTAAAAGTCGAAGCTACAACCACCTGATCAGTAGCCAGCTATACGAATGGTTGTACCACTGGCCAGCTGCACAGCTGAGGTTTTACATGCTGCAGAGCTGTGGTGCAAACAAGGACCTGAGCAATAGCAGTAACAGTCATAAGGTGAACAAAGAACAAAGATAATCAACATTATTGTTTCACTTCAAATTGTCCTTAAAAAAAACTACCATTCACAATCTGATCAGCCAATTAGTGAGGTCACTACTGATCGAGGAATTTACAACTTACTTTGCTGTGTTCCCACCATAATTAGAGGTAAACTCCAGCCTAATCACAATATTGCATATTCCCATTAATTTTCAGCTTTAGATTACGTTAATGACCTTTCTGTATGTGCAGGAAACTGAATAACATGAAATGAGTGAAAAAGTACTTCCGGTGATTTAATCCGGTGCAGAGTCGGCCACAAAAGAAAAGTCAAAGACTTGAAACATCACTCACATTTCTCTCTGTAGCAATGCATTTCCTGAGTAGAACATTTACAGGACTTGTCTTTAATATCTATAGAATTAATTAAGTTCCCGGGAGAGATTCTTCATAAATCAATTAACATCTGAGGTGTTGAAACCTAATTTACTTCAGATTAAAATAGTTGAATATCCTTTCCCCCAGCCTAATGTCCCAATACTCCCCCCTCTTCTATGTAAATGCAAGCTGCTCCAGGTGTGGTTGGTGCTCCCAACCTGACGTTCCATTGCTCCTTGCTGCTCCATGTCAATCGAAGCTGCTCTAGTTGACGTTGTAGCTCCCAGTCTGATGTACCAATGCTCCCTGCTCCATGTCAATAGAAGCGATCCAGTTGAGGTTGGATCTACCAGTCTGATGTCCCAATCCTCCCTGCGGTTTCATGTCAATAAAAGCTGCTCCAGGTGTGCTTGGAACTCCCAGACTGATGTCACAATGCTCCCTGGTCCATGTCAACAGACGCTGCTCCAGATGAGGTGGGAGCTCTCATCTCTGGAAGCTCACACACCTCTATACCATCATAGAAAGACTGCCCACTGACCATTTCCACCACTGGAAACACTGGTGGAATATCCACATCATGAGAACCTAATCTTATTCTTAATCACCACCGAATCGTTATTTCCAAAAGACTTTCTTTCTTAAACATTAGTTAGCATGTACATTTTGCAGTCAATCCGAAATAAGATAATGGTGCTAATTGACGTATGTTCAATAAAAATTGCATCCTATTTTTCATGTTGAGTAAGTATAACTTAGCAAGGACAATATTTATATGAAATCACACTTTTATTCCAGGTGAGGGAATGTGATTTGTATTATTTAAATTGAATTTGTTCACTGTGTGAAGTGATCAAATAGATCTCAATTTCAAGACAAAATTGGTACTGTTGTCATCCACCTTGAAATGTGGTGTCTTCTTCTTTCAGCCACACGCGTATTAGAACGCAACATCTGTTAATGACATGCGTATAAAGGCACTTGAAGTCATTTTTTCATGCTTATGCTTCATTAATCTGCGGTTGATACACAGTTTGGGTTCATTCCCTGCAGTTAACATGCTGACTTCTCCAGTTGTTCATAGTTCAATGTGATGCATCCAGTGTGTGCATAACGAGAGGGAGCTTGCTTCCCACATCTTGCCTTTATCTGTATCTTATGTTCGGCATTCATCACTGGCGAGACCAAGGGGAAAGGGCGAGACCAGTGTGTAAGTCTGTCCATGCCCATGCACGGCACCCACATCGGCAATTATCGACTTTCCATTTGCAGCCAGTTCTCGGTGCCTCTACACTCAGCCCCTGCCCTTTATGAAATATCACCATTATTTTGTGCTGTCTCTCTGTGCTCTTCTCACCAAGATGAATCACTTATACCCAACCTGCTCCAGATTTCATCTGACAAAACACTTATTAAGAATCGCATTGCATAAACATGCACTTCGCATCTCTCGTTATTTCATTTTCCTGAATCTCTTTCATACGATAAAAGTTCACAGCAACTTGACTTGGAAAAGAGAAACGCGTTCCTTTTCATTATTTCAATTCAATCCACATTTCAATGCAGTTCAGGCAACAGGCTCAAATTATTCTTTGAGATTTAATAATGGCGTAATGCATAGAAACTGACCATTGGAGTTCCAATTTCAATCAGTCAGCTGTGGTCATGCAAAAGTAGCAACACTGAAAATCATCGATAACAACGACGAGAGTGGGATTCGAACCCACACGTGCTGAGCACCATGTGTTAGCAATCCACCGCTTTAACCTCTCAGCCACCTCGTCCCAGGACCACAGCCCATCTGACTGTATGAGTAAGTGAATTGGGTAAATTATGCAGAGCAGCAGATATTTCTCCCTGGTGTTGGTGAAATGATAATTAGCGCAAGACAGTTCCAAGTGTATGGTCTGACCTCTGGGTTGTGGGGCAAGCGCACTCCCACTGTGACAACCTGCTCGCAATGATCTGAACAAAAATGAAGAAATGACTATGTAACAAGGTCTGTTGAATTCTGTGGCGATTTGAAGTCAACAGAATGAAGAGCCCGTGACAGCAGAAGGTGTAAAATTGTCTGTGAGGAATTGTTTTCCAGACTGGAGGGAGCGCATAGTG
Organism: Chiloscyllium plagiosum; assembly: GCF_037043375.1. Classification (NCBI taxonomy): domain Eukaryota; kingdom Metazoa; phylum Chordata; class Chondrichthyes; order Orectolobiformes; family Hemiscylliidae; genus Chiloscyllium; species Chiloscyllium plagiosum. The sequence goes on from NW_028270151.1 coordinate 96,958,858, forward strand.
CTCAATGGCATTATTTGGAACACCTTACTTCCGCTCAGATATTTTTCACACGAACTTGTGCACAGAACTGACAATTTCAAAATCCTAAATAAGGCTAAACTGACAATTGAATTCAACGATGCAAAAACCTTGATCTGTATCATTGTCCTGGCTGTACGACGCCAAGTCACTGAATGATCTCAGCAACACAGTGAGCAAGTGTCAGAAGGAAAATGAGTGCAGTGCCAGAGCGCATGCTGGGAGCAGCAGTTGACACACGGGGAAGTGTATTTCCGAAAACAGGAACACTTCCCAAACAGCGGACTGTGGTGGAAGAATTCAGAGGGGTTTCCACTTTGGAATTTGATGCCAGAGACACAATAGAGACCTGTCATTGAGTCTATTCAAGATGAAGATTTTAAGATTTCTATATTTGAAAAACAAAATAAAAGGCTCATGGGTTAGTGAATGCTAAAGTTGAAGTTGTACATTTTAACAATCTAACCATCTTTGCAATGAGTAGCTCACCACTTGCCTCATACGGGGTCAAAACCATTGGTGAAGATGATCGCGTAATCGCAGTTACCAGCCATGGAATCAGAGAATCTCGGTTTCCCAACCGTTAAGGTACAACCAGGAATGTGGCGATAAGCAATAATGTGTCGCTCAAAGTGCTGCAGGTCACCAGTGCATGGCATCTCTGTGCCAGTATAGTGGGCTGTGCTGTGCCAAAGGTTTAGGTCTGAGCCTCACATGGAGCAGCTTCAATTTGTCGTCTTGTTGAGGGGTACGGATAGTAGGTGATATTGAGCAAAGCCAAGTTTATGGGAAAGTATCAGTTTTTGTGGATTGAATAACGTCCTTTTCTGGATAATGACTCCTTGATCAACAAACACACTGCAAATATTTAAAACGTGAAGAGACATGTGTGCAGAGAGAGCCGAAGGTGATTTTTCAGCAGATGGATGACGTTTCCCATGTGCACTGCGTTAAGTTCCGGGAAAATAGATGGTGAACTGGTTTCATGTTATGCAGTTTGTTGCAAACTCGCAAAGATCATTGTACTCATAATAAAAAAAGATTGGTCGCATAGGACTGTCTGAATATTGCATTCAATTTTAGTCTGAGCATCTTTCAGCTGAAATGGTGTGCTGCAGAAACGTACAGAGGTTGAAAAACACAAAAAAAGACAGAGTCTATTTTTTGGTGGAGATAAGAAAGCATGAAATACACCTAACATCATGTGAATGTGGTCAAATCTTTAAAGCAGCGTTGCGTCTCCAAGTGATGATTCAATTGCTACTCATTTGGATGTAATTTCTATCTGCAGTTATGTTAGAACATCAGCCCAATTTTCAATGCTTCAACTTGAATAATACGCTACACCTTTTAAGTTCATGAACTTTTTATGCTCAATCTTATTCAGCTGTGCGTATTCGTGAAATGCCTTTGTGTCTGAAAATAAAAACAAATTCGAAATTAATCCACACCCACACGTTTCCTTTCTTTCAATGGTAAATTCCCTCCTTGTATGTTAGTTCGTGTGTCTATTAAAACACTATGAAATAAGAAATCTACGTTTTATTTCCAGAAAGTCATTCAGGATTTCAATAACTTTATTGAGTGGAAGAAACTCTCATTCAATGTTTTCTTAATCATTTTGAAGCTCTAACTGAATTGGTAGATTCACTCGAAAGAGGGAGCTTCCCCGATTTCGTCACTTCAAACCTCTCATTATGTGAAAATCTCTTTTGTTTCCGTTTAAGTTTGCGTTTTTTCTTGTCCAGCATTTCCACATCTCGTGAATAAGCTCCTTCGTTCTCTGTATCATAACGATGAAACAATTTATATCTTTTCTGATGCTTTTATGTATCAGTAAACCCCGTCCCAGGGATTCCTAATGTCTTGCTATCCAGGAAGCAGCGTTTGTGCACTTTCTAAACTCTTCACATGTCTTTGATGGAGGACGAGGTCAAGGATTACACTGAGGGTGACCAAAAGATTTCACAGTTACGCGACGAACTCTTTTTAAATATGATTTCTCGAAATCTCCATGTCCTGAGTGAGTCTCAGCTATTTCTAAAGGTAACTGAAGTTCAAATACATCACAGTAGGGCTATATATATTCCAGTGCAGATTAGTTCTGGACAGTAAATATCATTACCAAAGGCCACCGTAGATCTGAATTCAATAATTTCCACGCAGTAATTATCGTAGCTATTGTGTATCGTATTTCCGTGTTCTTGCCCACTTTTTCCATCACTTCATGTGTACTTGTATTGAGTTCTACTGAATGATTAATTTGTAAATGGAGACTTTCCCTTCACCTCTTATTCCAAACTCCATGGAGCATTGAATAATTGTACTCATATGCTTGCAGAGGACAGTCCTGCCATTACTAGGATGAATCAGTGAACATTCCCCACGTATCCTCGAAGGCAAGGTTTTCCTTCTGCAGTTTAGGAAACCATAACAGCACTGAAACCAATGTGTGCATTCATTAAAACTAAAATAGTTGCAACAAGACTTTCAGACTAAGATTTTGCAATCTGCTTGCATTGCTTGTACCAAAAGTTACATTCCACACTGTGCTATGTTTGTGAATGATAGCATTTTCTGCATCTTCAGCAATGACATTTAAATTTTGTCAGAACACTAACATTCACTATTCTCTCTTTCCCTTCCGGTTCCCCATTTAATAGCCTGTATTTTCTCAGTTTATCTTACTTTTTCAACAATTCAAACAATCTCGCTCCTGATTACCAATCCGAGAGAGGACCATGAATTTGTCAATTTATATGAAATGCAGCTGTAGGGCGCGGCGACCAAGTGGAAAGGCATTGGTCACGTGAACCAAGTAGCAGGAGCGGACTGGTGGAATCTGGCCGTTCTATCGCAGTCATATTCAAAACATTTAACATAATCTTTAGCCAAATCATGTTGGTTGAAAATAAGAAAGAAACGAAAGAACTGCCGATGTTGAAAATCAAATACCAGCAGAGGTTGCTGGAAATGTTCAGAAAGTCTGGCAGCATCTGTGGGGGGACGGACTCAGTGGATCTGAAATGTTACCTGTGATTCATCTGCACAGATGCTGCCAGCTCTGCTGAGGTTTTACAACAATTTCTGTTTTTGTCTGAGACTGGCAGATGTTTCAGCAGGTTATGAGAACAATGCTTTCTGGAGGAAAACAGACAGCACGGACCTGGCAGTGTGAAATGAAACCGGAATAATGAATGAGTCGACACTGTCATGCTGGAAAAACACAGCAGGTCAGGCAGCATCCGAGGAGCAGGAGAATCGACGTTTCAGGCATAAGCCATTCATCAGGAATGAGGCTTGTGAGTCGGCCTGAGGCACACTGCTGAAGCCTGCGCAAACTCGCTGACACATTTTCCTGCTGCCCCGATGACAGCCTCATCTCCCATCGTCTCCTAGACCATCACAATTTCAACACCTCTGGGGAATTTCCCATCCACAGCCTCCAACCTCACTGTCCAAGAACCCTGCACTGCCTGATTCTACCTCCTTCCTAAGACCTGTTGTCTCAGCCTGTGCCTGTCCGAATCGATTCATCTCTTCCTACCTCAACACCTTCCTGTCTCCTCAGTACAGGAAATCCCCACCTTCGTTCGTGACCCCACCAATGCACTTCACATCTTGCAAGATTTTTGTTTCCTTGGCCCCAACGCGTCATCTTCACCTTGGACATCCAGTCCCTGTACACATTCATCTGCCCTGAAGAAAGTCTCCAAGCCATCAGTCCCTTCATCTCACCCCATTCCATCCAGAACCCTTCCACCGACACCTTCATCAAAATGGCTGAACTGGTCCTCAACCTCAGCAACTTCTCCTTCCAATCCTACCCCTTCCTCCAAACCAAAGGTGTAGTCATGGGCACCCGCATATGACTTAGCGATGCCTGCCTGTTTGTCAGATGTGTGGAATTGTCCACTTTCGCAGTTACACTGGCACCTCTCTCCACTTGTTCCTCTGCTACATTGATGAATGTATTGGGCGTCACTTCGTGCTTCCACGACGAGGTTGAACTGTTTACCAACGTTACCAACACCTTTCACCCCGACCTCAAATTTACCTAGATCATCTTGGCAACTTCCCTCTCCTGCCCATCACCGCCCCAGCGAACGATTATTTACAGACATATACTGCAAGCCCACCGACTTCCACAGCTACCAGTATTGCACACACCTCATGTAAAAACGCCATCCCTTTTTCCCAATTCCTCCGCCTCCACCATATCTTTTCCTAGGATGACCAATTCCACCTCAAAAAGTCCCAGTTTGGTCCCCTTCTTCCATAATCGCAAAGTCCCTTACCGCGTGGTTGACGATGCGCTCCAGTGCATCTCCTCCACTTCATGCACCACCGGCCTTGAACTGCATGATCCTCAAATTTCACCCCACCAACCTCCGCATAAAGCATATCATACTCCACCACTTCTGCCATCTGCAAACAGACCCTACCATCAGATATATATTTGCTGTCCCATTCCGATCAGCATTCCGAAAAAGACCATTCCCTCCTCGTCAGGTCTATAATCGCAATAAGCCCACACCCCACTACTGGCATTTTTCCCTGCCATCGCAGGAAGGCAAAAGCCAGCGCCCGCACCACCAAACTTATCTCCATCTAAGGCCCGTAGGGATCGTTCCACATCCGTTAGAACTTCACCTCTCCTGCTTCAAATGTCATCTATGGCATCCGTTGCACCCAGTGGGGTCTCCCCTACATCAGAGAGACAGGGCTCCTTCTTGCAGATCATTTCAGAGAATATCTCTAGGACACCCGCACCAACCAACTTTACCAACCCGTGACTGAACAATTCAACTTGCCCTCCCACTCCGTCAAAGACGTACAGGTCCTGGGCCTCCTTTACTGCCAAACCATAACCACCCAATGCCTGGAGGAGGAAGGCTATATATTCAGTGTTGGAACTCTGTCACTTCGCAGGATTAGTGTGGATTTGAACAGTTTCCTCATTTCCCTTCCCTCAAGTCCCAAGCCTCCAATTTGGCACCGCCCTCTGCACCCATTTGATCACTGCTCCTTCTGACCTATCATCTTCTCCCTCACGTTCATCTAACTAGAGCTGCCTCCATTGGGAGAGTATCACACAGTAACTGTGAACATCTTTTGATGTCATACTCGAAGGTGCATGCTACAAAAAGCTGAAGACTGCGGGAACTGCTGTGGTCAGCGCTAACACAGATGCCCAGCGGGAGACAGGTGGGCACATAAACCAGAAATTAATGGATAAGAAGATTATTCTTTTTAGAAGAACCCGATTCAGACCATCATCTTAACACCGATTGATCCATATGGACTTCAGTAAGGCGTTCGACAAGGTTCCCCATGGGAGACTGATTAGCAAGGTGAGATCTCATGGAATACAGGGAGAAGTAGCCATTTGGATACAGAACTGGCTCAAAGGTAGAAGACAGACGGTGGTGGTGGAGGGTTGTTTTTCAGACTGGAGGCCTGTTACCATTGGAGTGCCACAAGGATCTGTGCTGGGCCCTCTACTTTTTGTCATTTACATAAATGGTTTGGATGAGAGCATAAGAGGTACAGTTAGTAAGTTTGCAGATGACACCAAAATTGGAGGTGTAGTGGAAAGCGAAGAGGGTTACCTCAGTTTACAACACGATCTTGACCAGATGGGCCAATGGGCTGAGAAGTGGCAGATGGAATTTAATTCAGACAAATGCGAGGTGCTGCATTTTGAGAAAGCAAATCTTAGCAGGACTTATGCGCTTAATGGTAAGGTCCTATGGAGTGTTACTGAACAAAGAGACCTTCGAGTGCAGGTTCATAGCTCCTTGTAAGTGGAGTCGCTGGGAGATAGGATAGTGAAGAAGGCGTTTGGTATGCTTTCCTTTATTGGTCAGAGTATTCAGTACAGCAGTTGGGAGGTCATGTTGTGGCTGTACGGGAGATTGGTTAGGTCGCTGTTGGAATATTGCGTGCAATTCTGGTCTCCTTCCTATCGGAAAGATGTTGTGAAACTTGAAAGGGTTCAGAAAAGATTTACAAGGATGTTGCCAGGGTTGGAGGATCTGAGCTACAGGGAGAGGCTGAACAGGCTGGGGCTGTTTTCCCTGGAGCGTCAGAGGCTGAGGGGTGACCTTATAGAGGTTTACAAATTATGAGGGGCATGGTTAGGATAAATAGGCAATGTCTTTTCCCTGGGGTTGGGGAGTCCTGAATTAGAGGGCATAGGTTTAGGCTGAGAGGGGAAAGATATAAAAGAGACTTGAGGGGGAACGTTTACACGCAGAGGGTGGTACGTGCATGGAATAAGCTGCTAGAGGATGTGGTGCAGGCTGGTACAATTGCAACACAAGTGTTTGGAGGGATATGGGCCGGGTGCTGGCAGGTGGTACTAGATTAGGTTGGGATACCTGGTCGGCATGGACGGGTTGGACCGAAGTGTCTGTTTCCATGCTGTACATGTCTATGACTCTATGACTATGACCTCCTGGGTTGAAAATGAGTGGGTGAGCGGACAGTCTCAACTGGTTCTAGCATTTACAATCTTGGTCCGTGTGACAACAAAAGCAGAAACCTGGAACTGTTTGTCTTGCTTCTGAAAAACAGGTGAGTAAATTTTGAAGAGCATAGATATTTCTACCTGGTGTTCATGAAATGATCAAGAGCAGAGTACAGTTCACTGAGTATGGTTTGACTTCTAGGTTATGGACTGTGATATACTGCTCACATCATCTGAACACATACAAAGAAATTACTCAGTGACAAGATCTGCTGAATTGGATTCCGTGAAGAAGAGAAGCCGATGGAATGAAAAGATCCATAAGAATGGGAATGTCGCAAATCATTTGCAAACTCGAGGAGAGTGCATAGTGCTGTTCCCAGGTGTCAGTAGCTGTACAAGTAGACTGAATCAGCGTCGGGTTTGAATGTGCTGCATCTTTTGTATAATCGTGCAAAAGTTCGAAACCTTTGTACAGAGGGGTCAACTTCAAAATCCATGATGAGGCAAAACACACAAATGAGGTAAACAACAGAGTAACCACACAAACTGGGGTTACGTCATGGGGTAAGCTTTCCTGCCCAGATTTCGCTCAAATCGCTCTCTATCTAATTCCTGAGTCTGAGATTCGAACAGTGTATGTCAATAAAAACTGCTCTGATCTCACAACTTCAGCATTTCATACCCACCCCCTTATGTATGACTGGCAATAGCAATTGATCCCTCACTGTGTTACTTCTGCACACGTAGAGAAGAAATAACTATAAGAACAACAGCCATGTATGTGACTGGGATTTGACTCGATGCTGTTTCAGCCGATCGTTTCAGCTGTAACTGAAATTGCTTACATCTTTCCTGAGTCGGTTATAAGATTGCATAGCTTAATGGTGAGTTTTCATGCATTGAATTGGACCCAGCATCGTTTCTCAGGTTGAAATTTACTGGACATTCGGAATGACACGGCCAGAGTTCACTTGATACCATGTCGATAGAAACGATGGAAATGAGGTTTACTGGGAGATAAAGCCACTCGCAAAGAAAAGACGGGGTATAATGGAATGGTGGGAGAGATAATGAATAAGGCGGGAGAAATCAGGAAAGACTTTGTTGTGTCCGAAGAGATGTTATCCAGCTGATGTGAAGTAGTTAAGAGTAAACACGAGGGAAATTCCCTCGTTTAAGTGAGTGGAAACTAGATGTTCGAACTTCAAACCCAGTGGGGCACGATAAAAAAGTTTTAAGTAGGCATTTTTTATTCTGAGAGCTATTGAATTCGGAGATGCATTTTCAGAAATAAAACATTTTCGGAGCTGATTTCAGAATATTTGAAAAGCGCGTGCAGGCACACCAGAAGTGAATTTAACAGCGACAGGGATTTTGGGCTGCCTGGATGGGGGTGCAAAAGGGAAACACTCTACATTTCATTCTACATGAAATATTATATAATGTATTTGCACTGATCTGTTTGGTTTAGCTCTGCATTAAATTGAAGTCGGTTAGCTCAGTCCACTGACTAAATGGCTTATGAGAAAAGTGAGAACAACAGGGTTGGATTAATTCTCTCACTGTCTCTCAGGCTTCCACAGCGATCATGATCTCCCCCGATCACCTGATCTGTAATACTGTGGTGCCTCTAGTGAGCAAGATTTGGCATGTCGATGTAAAGCATCATTATCATTACCGTCGGTTGCCTTGAAAGTCTGGCGGCAATCACCCGAAAGGGGAGTGAGTCCATTTAATACTTTTGATCTCAGTTTGGAAAATCCTGCGACAAGACACAAACTTATTCCAGTTTGACACTCTGTTCCTCCCAACCGCAAAACTACTTGTCCATATCTCTTACCAGGTTTACTGACAACATTCAAACTCCACAAAGAATTAAATCGAATACCTTCGATTGGTTTAATGAGCTGGGCAGCTTGCAGGAAATGGAAGGATATGAAACGAGTTAAACAGACTTTCCCAGGATGTAATCCAGCGATAGGTCAATGATTTGAGGAATGTCATCAAGCTCAAACTTCACCTCTGTTTCTCTGTCCACAAGCAGTTATTCACCTGGGGAATATTTGCAGACTTTTGGTTAATAATTGGCGTGTTTCCTGAAGACAAACATTTCTCCACGTCAGAAACTGGAGTTTTCAAATAAATGCTACTTTATTCAACATTTTTTTCAATTGCGTTTCAGTCTGATGCTTCAATAATTCCTGGTGAATGTCAGTAGCATCATCTTTACATGTGCATTGAACTTACAACCTTTTATGCACCTTTAAGTGCTAGGCGCTGAACAATTGCGCGACTGGAGAAGCTGACAGTGAACCGGTCACATGACTTACGCTTACCTTGGGAACTTTAACTCAACTATTCTACTTTTGCCATGATGATTAGATTCTCTACAGTATGGAAACAGACCCTTCGGCCCAACAAGTCCACACCAACCCTCCGAAGAGTAACCCAATCAGAACCACTTCCCCTCTGACAAATGCACTATGGGCAATTTAGAATGGCCAACTCACCTGACTTGCACAATCTTTGGACTGTGGGAGGAAACTGGAACACCCGGAGGAAACCCAGGCAGACACGTGGAGAATGTGCAAACTCGACACAGACAGTCCACCGAGGCTGGAATCGAACTTTGGACCCTGTTCAGGCAGCAGTACTAACCACTGAACCACAACATTGTGTGATCTTTGGTGGTGATGTGCTGCCCCTTTGACACCTCAGTCACTCACCCTGCCTCATTTCCCCGAACCGTCTGGTTCTGAAATTAAAGCTAATGCAGTCAATTGAAACTGACATGAACCTGTGATAATTGAAGCATCAGGTTCACGAAAAGGATACAAAAGGGACCCAAAAAACGTGAAAAATAGACTGCATTGAAAAATGGGTTTCTGTTGATTCCTACGTTGTTGACAGACAATGCTACCTTGCCGCTGTCGCAGGGCTTTTCCTTCGATCAGCTTCAATCGGCACAGAATTCGAATCAATGAAACTTCACCAACTTCCTTCTGAAAGTTCATACAGGTAACATGAAACATATTGCCTTCATCAATAACATTCACCATTCCTACATCCAAGAACACGTTGCATGGTTTCAATGAATATTGAAGATGCAAGAATGTTATGCAAGAATAAATTCAATTACAGCTTAAAGTGTAAAGTAGGAAGAATGCACAGAAAGTCTCAGCATGTCAGACATTCATGTGACCAGAACTGCAGACCAGCAGAGGGGAAAACTGTCCCTGAATCCCAATATCCACACGTTTACTTCCTCCATGTACCCAGTTGGAAACCTGTGTGAAGGAGCATGCAGTCTGACAGAGCGCATGAGTGAATCCTTCATTGTCTGATCTAAAGCTGCAATAAGAGCTCTCTGTTCTGGATGTGAGAGCTGTGGTGATATTCCGTAGTATAGATTCACAATACCCTCATCAGGTTACTGTTGAAAACCCTCTGTAAGAAACAGCACAGAAAGTGAGAAACTGGAGGAGGCAATTCTAAACAGCTGTCCTACCCGCCGTTTGATATCTTCATGGTTGACCAAAGACGTCAATGCCTTTCCCCAGCTCATCTTCAACAACCTGTCGCACAACGGGACAAAGATGTTTTATCAATCGAAAATTTCTGTGTAACTTGAGGAGGGAAATGTGTTTAGAGACAATGGGTTTTTGCACGAAACTTTCAGGTTTTGCTCGTGAGTATCTGATTCAGGTCTGTTCATGTTTCAAGCGATATGATTCCGTCAAAAGTCACCAGCAAGAAGCTAAGGAACTTCCTCTGGTCAGTAGCTGGGATGAGAACTCCAGACGACAGGAATTGTCGATGAATCAGCACAACAATCAATGATTCAGCTGAAAATCGAAGTAAATTCCAAATCTTGTGTGGTTCAAACCCACAAACATTGCATAGCAAAGTTTCCAAAGTTATAGAAATCTAACACGCTTTTCATTGCGCCACAGAGCTGCGCTCGCCACAATTTTACTGCACCCAAATTGTGGTTGTCGTGGAGAAAATGTCGACAATCAACAGGAGATGCGGAGAGTTTTTCAATGAGCAGATCTATTATTTGTAAACAAAACCGGGACATTCAGAAAGCAAATTCTTGAATGCTGCCGAACCTCAGGATCCATGGCATAGAGTCATTGAGTCATTGAGATGTACAGCATAGGAACAGACCCTTCTGTCAATGCAATCTAGTCCGACCTGCCAGCAAGCGGCCCATATCCCTCCATATCCTTCCTATTCATATACCCATCCAAATGCCTCTTAAATGATGCAATTGTAACAGCCTCCACCACATGCTCTGGCAGCTTATTCCATACACGTACCATCCTCTGCGTGAAGAGGTTGTCCCTCAGGTTTCTTTTATATCTATCCCCTCTCACCCTAAACCTACGCCTTCTAGTTCTGGACTCCCCGACCCCATGGAAAAAAACTTTGTCTATTTATCATCACCATGCTCCTCATAATCTTGTAAACCTCTATAATGTCATCCCTCAGCCTTCGACGCTCCAGGGAAAACAGCCCAAGCCTGTTCAGTCTCTCCCTATAGCTCAAATCCTCCAACCCTGGCAACATCCCTGTAAATCTTTTCTGAACCCTTTCAAGTTTCACAACATCTTTCCGATAGGAAGGAGACCAGAATTACACGCAGTATCCAACAGTGGCCTAACCAATGTCCTGTACAGCCGCAATATGACCTCCCAACTCCTGTACTCAATACTCTAACCAATAAAGGAAAGCATACCAAACGCCTTCTTCACTCTCCTATCTACCTGTGACTCCACTTTCAAGGAGCTATGAACCTGCACTCGAAGGTCTCTTTGTTCAGCAACACTCCCCAGGACGTTACCATTAATTGTAAAGGTCCTGCTAAGATATGCTTTCTCAAAATGCAGCACATGGCATTGATCTGAATTAAACTCCATCACTTCATCCTTTTCTTTAGTCATTTTTGTTAGCTTATCAGAATGCCCAACTGTGTAAGTCAGAATTGCCTCACTCTAGTCCCCATTGTCGTTCTACTTCTGTCACTATATTTTTTTCCTAATTCTATTTAATATAATTCTACTGTCAGTATTTGGTATTCTACTGCCACCTGTGCTACAATGAACCTCCATACCAGACTAACCTGTCATGATTAGATATTTAGCTACCCCATTTATCACAATGTTTCCTGTCCCAAGCTGACTCTACTAACCACTGATTAGATATTTAATGTCGTATCTTGCTACAAGCGTCTCAAGCAGGCTGACACGACTATCAATTTATTATTTAAAGTCATGTCCTAAGTACTTATTGCCACGGCTTGTCCCAATCTGCCATGATGATATTTTGTAGACGAGTCTGACTTTTCTAATTGTTATTATCTCCGCCTGCCATAGTAACCTTTCAGCCCAGTCTGACTGCTAACTTGTGTCGGACCATTCCACTATTCTTATCCCAACCTGTCACGCTGGCCCCATCCTGCCCAGGAACCTCTCGACAAGTGTAGCATTCCACAGACCCTTTGTAACAGATCGCCAGTAGTTTTCATGCCTTGAGCATTCACATGCTATCATGCTCTGTATTTTCTGTACAGTGTTTGGATCTCTCATCAGTCATCTGTTTATCTTCACACCACTTTCCAATACCTGGTCTTTATTCATGTGTGCTCTCGCTTCTCAAGATTTCGGCTAAATACTCCTGAAATATTTTGATGACTCATAGGTTTACCACACGTTCAAAACGTGAATTCCAAAACAAACAACACTCTCAGAGTGAAAATGTTCTTCCGATATCTCGTCTGAACCTCCTCTCCCTTGTGTTTAACGGAGATCCCTGGTTGTTAACTCTTCCCATAACAAGATTATTCCTATCACACATATCTATCCCCTTAATGTGCGCCTTAATCACTTCCTCACTCTGCCTTCTCCGCTCTAGGATAAAGAACGTGAGCTGAGCTCGTCTATCTTCGCCATGGCGATACTGTCGTGCTGGAAAAGTACAGCAGGTTAGGCAGCATCCGAGGAGCGGGAGAATCGATGTTTCTGACAAAAGTCTTTCACAAGGAATGAGTCTTATGGGTAGGGACTGAGAGATAAATGGGAGGGGGTTGGGGTTGGGTGCAAGGTAGCTGGGAAAGCGAATGGTGGATGGAGGCGGAGAGAAGGTGATAAGTCAGAGAGAGAGAGAGGAATGGGTCCGGAGGGTGGTGCTGAGTTGGATGCTTCAGTCTGTGATAATGTTGGGGGAGGGGAAATGAGAAAACCGTTGAAATCCACATTTTTCCCGTGTGGTTGCAGGGTCCCAAGGCAAAATATGAGGCGTTCATCTTCCAGGCGTCAGGTGGTAACGGTTTGGTGGTGGCTTATGCCTGAAACGTCGATTGTCCTGCTCTGCAATTCACATGACAGGAGAGATGTGAAAACCAAAGACTTAAAAAAGGACAAAACGTATAGATTTAGAGTTAATGGAATTAGATATAGTGCAGACAGAAACCATTTGGCCAAATGAGTATGTACTGTGCCGTGGAAGAGATTCACACACACACCCACTCTATCTTTCTAAACCCGCATCTATGATCCACCTACAAAAATAGAAATTACTCCAAAAGCTAAGCGAGTCAGGCAGCATCAGTGGAGAGAAATCAGAGTTAACATTGCAAATTAAAAACAGTTCCGAGGAAGGGTCTGTTGACCCGAAATGGTCATTCAGTTTTCCCTGAGCTGCAATTCTGACTTTTGTCTCTAATTTACAGCACTTACATTCCATTCAGATTTTGTTTGCCATGTACCTGAATTGCACACCTTTGCATTGTGGGAAGGAATCGGAGAATCCAGAGGAAACTCACACGGGAGAGAGAGAACAGGAGTGTGCAAATTCCACAGTCAGTCACACAAGTCTGGTATCGAAGGCGGATTTCTGGCGCTGAAAGGCGCAGTTCTATCCACTCAGCCCTCCCAATATGCAAGCGCCCACCATGTAAGTAAATTGAACCAGATCTCACGCAGTGACAGGCGGTGGCACTACTCAAGAACTGTATGCAAAAAGAAGCCTATTTGTTAATACTGGAAATTAACATTCGCTTAACTACCCAACCTCTTTTTTAAATTACTTGGCCTATAGCCTTGCATGTCTTGGCATCACAAATTCACATCTGAATGCCTCTGAAAGTTATGAGGATTTCTGACTCTCCAACCTTTGCAAGCATTTATTCCAAATTGAAACAACCGCTGTTTCAAAACATTTGTCTGCACATTCACTCAAATTTTTCCTCTTCTATTCTTAAATCTATGCCACCCTACCCCTCCCCCCGTGATCGATCTCACCATCAAAGAGAAACGTTTATTTCAGTCTACGCCATCCATATTCCTTATTATTTTGTACATCTCAATCATGTTTCCTCTCAGGTTCTTCTGCTCTCAGAACAACGCCTCCAGTTTATACAATTTCTCTTCATAATTGAAACTCTTCTACCCAGACAATATCCTGGTAAATCTCTCCTGCATCTTTTCCAGTGCTATCATATCCATGCTATCATGCGAATTGCAGAACTGCACACAACAGGCAATATAGAGCTAAATGAGCAAGTGAAATCAATGATGTAGAAGTCCACAGAGAGAGGTATTTTCCACTAAATGTTATTTTCCTCAGTGCTGCCCTGTGTCCTTATCCTGAGCCTGATATCCCAATAATCTCTGGTCCATGTTGTGAAAGCTGCTACAGGACAATTGATCTCACAACCACGGTATCGAAATGGATTGACTGGTTTGAAGGTGAGCACGTGGTTCTTCTATGACGTCACAGAGGCGCATGAAATGTCAAAGCTGGGAGCGTTCCTGGTCAAAAGTGGGGAGGAAGAGCTTATTTGTCGCCGTTTATTAGGCTATTAAGAAACAACAGCAGCATTAACCCGCACTGCAGATTTGCTCAGCGGAAGCGTGCTAGAGCCTTAAGCAGGAGGTCGACGAATTGAAACCAATCTCTGAAATTTTCCTTATAAATGCGCTGTTTTGTTACTTTGACAGTAAGCGCTGTTTTTGATCACATCGTCTCCACATCAGCCTCTTGCTCCCAGTAAACACTCCAATCCAGCGTACATCACATTCATTCCGACACAGCCACATGTCATATTCTCATTCCCTCTGTGATAATTGGAATTGACAATGTCATTCTCTGAAATGCAGCAATATAGCATGAAGTTTGTAGTTTAGTGAACAAAGAAGAGCAAAGAACACAGAAATTTTACAGCCCAGGAACAGGTCCTTTGAAAGTGGAAGCTTGAACTGATCCAAATCCACTTTATAAGCCTATCATTCAATTCCTAAGCATCTGTATTCCTCTGCACCCCACCTACTCATGCATCTGTGCAGGTGCACCTGAAATGAATCGACCCTGCTTACCTCTACTACCTCTGCTGGCAACACGTTCCAGGCACCTACCACCCTCTGTGAAAAATACATCCAACGTCTATCTCTCTTAAACTTTTCACTTCTCACCTTGAACGCGTGACCTCTCATTATTTAAACCCTCACCTTGGGAAAAAACCGTATCTCTATCCACCCTGATGATTCAAGATTTTGTAGATGTCAATCAGGCCCCCGTCAATCTCTCCTCAGAGCAAGCATCTTCCAGACCAGGCAACATCCTCATAAATCTTCCCTGCATACTCACCTAAACGTCCACATCGTATTGGTAATTTAGCAGCCAGAACTGTACACAGCATTCTATATGAGTTTGAATCAAAATCTTGTAGACTTTTAGCATGACCTGCCAGCTCTTATACTCAATGCCCCGTCCGGTGAAGGCAAGCTTGCCATATGCCTTCTTGTCAACTCGATCCACCTGTGCAGCACCTTCAGGGTGCAAAGGACCTGAATTCCCAGATCGCTCTGCTCATCAACTTTACCTAAGGCTCTTCCGTTTACTTGGCTCTCGAATTAGACTTCCCAAAATGCATCACCTCATATTTACCTGGATCCAACTCCACCTGCCACTTCTCCGCTCAACTCTCCTGTCTATCTACATTCCCCTTCATTCATTGACAGTCCCCGATGCTTTCTGCTACTCCACCAATCTTCGTGTCATCTGCAAATGTAATGGCGATATTTGGGCTAGCAACCCTTGGAGAATGGAGCATGGCAGCTGCTGGTAATTAGATTTGATGAATAAAATCTGGAATATAAACCTGCTCAGAGGAAGAGTGACAAAAAGTTTTAATTTGCTCGAAACCCATTCATTCATGTCCCTTCAAAAGGGAAATCGGCAGTCCTTAACGAGACCTGGCAACATATAACTCCAGATCCACAATAGTACGGTTCACCCCTAAATCCCCTCTGACTCAGTTCAAGGAGAGTTAAGGATGAACAACAAATACTGTTCAGACTATCATAGCCACACTCTGTGGGAGAATAAGGAAGAATAAAAAAGATACATGGTAATGTGGAACATCGGGAGTCGTCTCAGCGTGGTCTCAAATTCAACTGATTATCCAAACTAAATAGACAGAAGGATACCCACGCCGCAATGAAGTCAGGTCCATGGGGGCGGGGTCTGTAGGAAGGGATTAAAATACCCGCTGAAATGTAAACTCACTTGCTCAGTCACAATGTGGACAGGTCATTCACCACTCGCATATTTGTGAAGGAATCAGTCAGGAGACCAACCTGCAGAGTTGCCATTAGCTTTAAAAATAATAGCAAGGGTCCGATTCTGCTGTTATTGCAGGTGTTCATCCCATCCAAAAATGAACCATGCTTGGATGCCTTTTTACAGTGGAGTACCACTGTTTCCTGATGTAAATCAATAATTCAAACTTAGTTGTAGTAGTCATGTTTAGAAGTTTTCAGACGATGCAACAATTGGTCGTGTAGTTGACTGTGATGAACAATATCAGGGACCGCAGGGATGTATCAATCAGGTGGAAGTGAGAACAAACGGCGAATGGAATTCAATCCAAACAATAAGTGGTAACGAAACTGCGGAGTTGAAACAATAACAGTGAGGATTCTGAGTGGTGTACAGTAACAAAGAGATCTTGGAGTAGTTATTCATAGATCTTTGAAGATTGTTGGACAGGGAGATCAGCTGTTTGAGAGGTTTTTTATATATTTTCTATTGTTGACCACAGATTCAGGATGATATTTGATCTTTAGCAACCGCCAGTTTAGGAAACAACTAAAGGAATGAGCACAAATCTGGTCAATGCAATAATCAACATTTTAAAACATTGTAAAATAAAAGGTGGAGGGCTGAAGTATAACTCTTTGCCCATCAAGACCGCTTCACCACTCAATGAATTTACCACTGGTTCCTCTCCAAGTCATGCTGGTATGTGCCTTGGAGGATAATTTGTAAATGGTGACGTTTCAGTGCATCTTCAACCTTATCGTTATAGTCGGTACAGTTTTTGAGCTTAGAAGATTCTGTCAACAAAGCCTGGATGACTTACTTTAGTGAATCTTCTAGGTGGTGTACTCTGCTGCAATTGTGCCTCAGCGGTTGAGGAAATAAATATTTAGGTGTTGAACAATGTACAGTTAAGTGATGCATTGTCGTGGAGGGTGTCCAGTTCCCTCAGTGGTATTGAAGCTGCACGCACCTAGGCAAATGGAGAGAGTTCAGTTAAACCTCTAATTTGTGCGTTGCGGGCGATGTAGGCTTCACGGAGACAAGAGTTGAGTTAATAATCAAACAAAGTCCACCGGCGGACATGTTTTTGTCGTCAACTTCTTGATATGGGCGGTCAGGTTCCATTTTCTCCTAAATACTAGCTCTCAGAACGATTACACGGAGGAATTCAGTTACAATGAAGCCATTGAATGTCAATCGAATATGATTAGATTCTCATTTGTCAGAGTAATCGATGCTGTATTTGGTCCTTCTGTGGATCAATCCGATTCCAATCGCTTTCTGATTTCAAGTTCCAATTCCCGTCTGCGCCTGAAATTTCAACCCGTTTCCTCGCCGAAATTTCTCCAGCTGTCTTAATAGCATGTAAGGATGCTGGAGGGGACAACAGAGACTTACGAGGATGTTGCCAACTCTGTATAAAATGGAGATTCCTGGAATGATTGGTTAGGCTGGGATTATTCTCCTCGAAACAAAGGAGGTGGAGGGGAGAATTATCAACGTTCAATATTCGTGGGGTCTTGACAGGGTAGATATGGGCCAATGGTTTGCCCTTGTGCTGTGAGGAGAGCACCAGAGGACATAATCTCAGAATTAGGTATTTTCCATTTAATTCAGAAATGAGGAGTAATTTCTTGCTCAGGGACCAAAACATCTGTGGCATTTTTCAACTGGAAAAGCGCAGCAGGTCAGGCAGGATCCAAGGAGCAGGAGAATCGACGTTTGTGGCATAAGCCCTTCTTCAGGAAATCACAATTTTCAAACTGTGCCAGATAGTTAGCCAGAAAGATGATGAAAATTTGTCGAGGTAACTGAGCAGAAAGGAGTTAAAGATTATCATATTAACCATGAGTTCGTTGAATAGTGGGGCAGACTCCATGGGCTGAGTGGCAAACTTCCAGTGGTTTAACATTTGGTCTAACGCCTTATTTTATTCATAAGTTCAGACTTGTAAGGGGATGGGATGACGTGATAGTAAAGGTTTATTAAACTGATCAGACAGATCAGGAACAAGGCACATAAACTCAGGAAGAAGAAATGTGCTGTGACCTGGGTTCAACAAATGACACTGGGCACAGCACAGGTGGCTGTGTACAGAAGCTGGGATTGCTGAAGAACGTTGGTGGACCTTATACAGTTGGCAAGTCAGTGATCACGCTGGATGATGGATCGTTGTACGATTCACACACAGCAGAAATTTGTGCAAGAATGAAGGGTTCGTTTCATTGGAGAAATTTTCTGCGGTTCCAATTCCGAATGACTGTTTGACTTACTGTTCAGATCATTGTGTGGAGTGTTAGGTTGAGATACTCATGAACAACCATACTGGATAAACTTGTGCTCCCGATCTCTTGTTATTTGTTTCTCTTTCTTTCGATGTAAGTTCATAGAAAGACAAGATGAAATGTAGGGCGGAACGAAAAATGCGTTCATTCTCATTACAACAATTTCATCTACAATTGAATAGAATGACTGCTCTCACTCTTCATTTCGACTTTAATGTGGTGAATTATTTGTGAATCTCCCATGCAGTGAAGGGCAAGAACAAGATTCTCGATCCAGTGTATACCAGAGTGTGAGGTGCCAATAAAACTGCTGGAGTGGTTTGTGAAGTTAGCAAACAGAGTGTAACTCGAACTCGTGAATGTGGAGCACAGCGGTATAATAACCCAACACCATAATCGCTCAGTCTTCGCAGCACATTTTGAAGAGGAGTGACATGTCACCTGATCAGGTTACATGTGGTGAAAGTAAAGGGTGGTTAGCACTGCTGCCTCGCAGCGCCAGAGACCCGGGTTCAGTTCCCACCTCAGGCGACTGACTGTGTGGCGTTTGCACGTTCTCCCCGTGTCTGCGTGGGTTTCCTCCGGGTGCTCCGGTTTCCTCCCACAGTCCAAAAATGTGCAGGTGAATTGGCCATGCTAAATTGCCCGTAGTGTTAGGTAAGGGGCAAATGTATGGGTGGGTTGCACTTCGGCGGGTCGCTGTGGACTTGTTGGGCCGGAGGCCCTGTTTCCACGCCATTGTGTTTCTGCTTGCACCAGAATTATAATAACAGCAAATTCCAATAAATAGCCATGCTTGACAGAATAAATAGCTGTCATTGATACATTCTGAGTCAGAACAATGTCAGAATGAAACAGAGAACAAGAATTTTCCGTCATATTCACACCTACAGTTTTTTCTCATAATTTCTTCAGTCACTTTCTCTCTCACGTGAAGAAGCAGCCATGGAGAGGGAAATAAAGGGAATGTTGTGGCTCAATGGCCTTTCTGATATGGTTGAATCTGAATTGGATTAAATCGCAAGAAAAGCTGTTTTGTTCGTTTCATTTTAATTTTGCTGCAACCTCACAATGTTCATTGTAATAATCAGAAGTGCATTAGATAAATCTCATTGTAACGATTAATGTTGTATTCAAATTTGTGCCGACTTTATTTCAGCTTAAGGAAAATATTGCTTAGAAAATCAGAGTGTTAAAATGCAAAAGAAAACCCACCAGTTTTGTTGCTCGTTACTTTGGCAGATTTCACCGAGTATAAAATGGACCAAACATCATGGTGTTTGTCCTCACATCTTTAACGCATATGATTAAAGCCGGAAGTCGATCTCCAAGCAACTGGTCACTTCTTATTCATTATGTAATATCATCCCTTCACAATGAGAAAAATCCACTCACTTCCATTTACAATGCTTCAGGTAGAATATTATGCCAAATCTTTCAAAATCCAGAGTTTTTGAAACCGAATCTTATTCAGCTGCACGCGTTCACGAAATGTCTTTACATTTCAAGTCAACCCACTTAGACATTGTTTCCCCGCAACTTCCGACCGACTACACCCCATCCCTCGACCTTTACCTAGCCACACGCTGTCTCTCTCCTTGTGAAATTTATTCCTTGTATGTCACCAAATGTGCCTTTCCAAATATTTTGAAAAATAGTTTCTTGGAGTGACAGCGATTCTGCTCTCATCATTTCTTTGTCCTTCAAAGGTTTTATCAAAGGTATTGTATGCCTGATATCTAGATGTTTACTTACTTGAAAGAGGGAATTTTCCACCTATTTACTCTGTCCCAACATTTCATAACCTGAAAAAACTCCAATTAAGTCTTTCTTGGTTCAGGGATAACTGTTCTCAATTTTCGAAGACAACAAGTGAATAAAATCTCATCCTCAGTATACCTTGTCAGCATCGCTTCTAATGGTTTTACACCCCAGTAAACACCGTCATTATCCTCTCCGATAGATTCACAGAATCCTATAGTGCAGAAAGAGCCTTTCAGTCAATCGAGGCGGTGTCGACACTCTGACGAGCATCTCACCAAGACCTCTCTCTCCTCCCCATTCCCTTATATTTCACCAGAAGAAGGGGCAACCCTCCCCATTATGATGTCAAATAAAGCTGTTGGGCTATAACCTGGCGTCTTGTGACTTCTGATATTGCCCCCGCGTTACCTATGGCTAATTCATTAAACTTACTTAATTCACTCCCTGCACACGAGAGGGCAATTTAACTTGGCCAATCAACATAACCCTCAGACCGAACAGCAATGCGAATTACTGAGCCAATGTTCCATCATAGTGAGCAAAATCTGAATCATATTTAATGGCTTTATACCCTGGGAACTCAGCTACATCAAAGCAAATCAACCCAAATTCAATGTATCGAAACGCTACTCTGTGCTTTACAATCTGATTCGTGCTGCGGGAAATGTTTCTGCATTCATATTTGAATGATTTTACGCTGTTTCTTCCTCAACTTCCTGCTTCCAATAAGCACTTCAATTCGGAACAAGTCTGCCGAATGTTTTTCATTCCAACACTGCGACAAGGTGCAGTTTGCAAAGTTAACATGTTTACGCCTTCACTGACACTCTGCCTCCCTGAGAGCTGCTGTTATTCCCCACTTGATTCAGGCAGCACTGTCCTTCCTGTGACAAACCCCATCGAGAATGGAAGGATAAGTATCAATACCCGCACTTGCCACTCTGAAAAATGCAGACAGTGTATTCCAAATTGCAACCACCTACTGGCTTATAAGGCAGTTTCGCACATCTTCTGAAACCATTCTGCCTTTCTCGTTAAATCTCTGGCCCCTGCTAATCGATCCCTCCATCAATGGGAAACTCGTTCAGTCATCCCTGTCCATACCTATCTCAATCATGTCTCCTTTACATCTCCTTTACACTGGGGCAAACACTCCACTCTGTTCTGTCTTTCTTCACAACTGAAACTTTTCATCCCACACAATATCCCGGTAAATATCTCCTGCAAGTTTCTCAGTGTGATCACATCCCTGCGATAATGTGACTTGCAAAACTGCACACAACACTCTTGCTTGAGCCTAATGAACATTTGTTTAAAATTTCTATATTAGTATGAGGGCGATTCTGGCTAAGCAGAATTTATTTCACATTCTGAATTGCCCAGAGGGCAATTGAGACTCAACCATATTGTTATGAGTCTGAAGTCACATGGAGGCCAGACCAAGTAAGGACAGCAGATTCCTTCCTGAAATGACATCAGTGAACGAGATGTTTTTTTTTCAACAATTGTCAATGGATACACAGTAATCATTAGATTCTTCATTGCAGATATTTGCTGAATCCAAATTTTACAATATAGCATGGTGGGGCTCAAGCCCGAGTACCCAGATTATTACCTCGGTCTCTGGATTATCAGTCCTATGAAATTACCACAAGAGCAACACAGAAAGCCACAAAAGCTGATCATTTCCAGTACAATCTTTTTTCCCCAAAACTGGCCTGGGTCTTTTCCATGAGCCTGACGCTCCAATTGTTTCTGTCCTAAGTCAGTAAAAGCAGCTACATGGGGATTGATTTCACAACCGCGGTATTCAAATGGATCGACTTGTTTGGAGGTCCCGAAAGTGGGATTGGGGCACGTTTATCCAGCAAAAGTGACCGCAGTACAGACAAAACACTATGAATGTGAAAGAGAGTGATAGATTGTGCATTACCTCAGAGAAATGGGAGGAGGGACGGAAAGAAGGTTTAATGATCGTGGGAAGAAGAGGAATCTCCAACAACTGGTGTGTTTGAATCCTGATATATGAAACGCAGAGATGTGAGAGAGCGGAATTTGAAGGTAAAACAATTAATTTCTTAGCATGTGTCACAAAAAAGACAACGGAGAGAACACTTAGTCGTTTATGATTTCGAACCGAGGTTGCTGTGGTCACAGTCAAAATACCGACAACCACGTTCACAGCAACCACAGAACAGGATGCTTGCAAGCAGCAATAAGAATACGAGCAGAGGAAATGTTCGGAAGAACAGCAAATGTACAATTTCAGTACTCAGCGAACAGTGGGAACTGAGAATGAGTTGAATCTTTAAGTTCGGTGTCTTCAGAGGCTGTGGAGATCCTTGAATGAGAATGTTAAAAACTGAGATTGATAGATTTCGCCAGAATATCAAAGACTCGGTGGACAGTACAGAATATTGTTGAAATGTATGCTTCAGTAGCATTTTTGCTTAACATCGGTGACTTCACCAGCTTCCTTAAGGCAGTAACCAGTGTTGCAGATAATCCCAGTTCACAGCCTCGGAATCAGAGAAACTGCGGCACAGCCTCCCAGATCAAACCGGAAATGGGGATGGGATGAGTTTGCGATGTTACTCTCTGGTTCCAGTGATGCAAGAGGTGACAGTGCGGTTCTTCTATGGATGCTATAGAGGCGCAAGAAATTCCTAGGTTGAGTATAATCCTGATCAAGGGAATAGTTGCCCCTGTTTATACTATCATAGCGATTTACAGTGCATCTTGCTAAGACAGCTGAGTGGCACAATTGGAGCGTGTTGAGCAGTTAACTTTGCAGTGGTGGGTTAAACAGATGATTTTGCTGTTTGGATCTGTGTTTCCGACACTGGCGATGGAAGCTGTGTTTGCTTGCATCAGCTCAGAATCAGTTTCTTCCACACAGTAAAGACTTCAACCTGGGGAAGGTGGTGTTGCAGTGATATTTTGAACTGGTTGTCCTTGGGGGCTGGGACACTGAAACCGTGATGTTTAAGTTCGACGAATAAAACCTGGAATGCTAGCCTGACCTCAGGAACAGAGATAATAACTTTAATTTCCTGCAATCCCATTCATTCATGTCCCTTATGCAGAATCCTCACCCAGTCCTGCCTTCGAGAGACTCCAGGGCCAGAAAAACATGAGCTGACCCTTACTTCAAGAATCCCCATTGTTTTGGGGAAGCAGGGTAGTCGCCCCTTCCAGTCCAGACGGTCCATCCGAAGCGCATCCCACCAGACCCCACGGTATTCCCTGTCCCATAAGCCTGCTTTTCCCATTATTGATCCCTGTAACTGGCACATCTTTGGTCAAAGGGAGAAATAAAAACGCAAACATACAGAGAATGTGCAGACTGCCCACAAACAGACACAAGAGGCTGGGATCGCACCCGGGTTTGTGGTGTAGCCAGACAGCAACGAACGAGGGGCGAAGAATAAATGTTGTCCTGACCAGTGATACTCACACCCTGTGGGTGAACGAGAAAGAATGAAAACACATTAACAACGTGGAAAACAGGATTTGTATCTGTGTGGACACAATTTGAAAGGATCGTTCACCCTGGGTTGAAAAAAAGGACGCCGATACGACAGAGAAAGCAGGGTATGTGGGAACTGCAGGAAGAGATTAAATTAACCACAGAAATGGAAACTCATTTAATCAGTAACACTGGGGAGAAACCGTTCACCAGTCCCGTGTGTGGGAAGGGATCAGTGAACAAAACAACCTCCGGAGACTCCAGCAGGATTACATATCCCATCAGGTGTTCGGTTATGCTGTCAATGCTGCTGTTAATCCCAAGCAGCTGCCTGCTCCATAGCGTCAATCATAGAGTCATACAGCATGAAAACAGGCCCGTCAGACCAACCAACCCATGCTGAACATTCTGCCAAACTAATCTCGTCCCGTATGCCTCCTCCTGTACCCGCTGAATGGTGATAATACCCTTGTAGTTTTATTACTGTATTGTTAATCAAACTCCCAGGTAATATTTTGGGGACAAAGGGTTCAGGTCCTGCCATGACAGATGGTGGAGTTTGAATGCAATAAGCACCTGGAATTGAAGAATCTCGTGATGACCTGAATCAGTTGTTTGGAAAATCCCATCTGATTCACTCATGCCAGTTCGGGAAGCAGACTTTCATATTCATCTGCTCTGTCCCACAGGAGGCTCCAGATGGATAATATTGCGGTTGACTCTTAACTGTCCTCTGGGAAATAACTGATGTACTAGGCATGAATAAATTTATTTTAAAAATCACACTTTCTCATTCATGTTTGGATCGAATTGTTCTTTAAATCTTGCAAATGTACCCTCATCCATCACTTCCTCAGCAAGTTATTTGCACACGTATAACACCTTTTCTTAAAAAAAAAGCCTCACATGTCTTTTTTTATAACTCTCTCTCTTTACATCTTAAACAAATGCAGTCTCGTCTTGAAATCCCCTCCTGGGAATAGCCAGCTAACGTTAACTCTAACTTGCCTCTCAAGCATTTATAAATTTCTGTCAGGTCGCCGCTCAAAACCCTAACCTCAAGTGAAACCAGTCTCAACTAGTAGATGATGGATCAGAGTCGATAGTGTTGGGCTGGGAAAGCACAGCAGGTCAGGCAGTATTTGAGGAGCAGGAGAATTGACGTTTCAGGGAAAAGCCTGATGAACGACACTTGCACGAAAAAATGATTCCCCTGCTTCTCGCATGCTGTCTTACCTGTTGTGGTTTTCCAGCACCCCAATCCCAAATCTGAAATAATCTCAGCCTATCCAGCCTTTCATTATAACTCAAACCTTCCACGCACGGCATCATGCGTGTATACCTTTTCTGAACCTGCTCCAGCTGAATAATATCATTCCTACAACTGGGCGGCCAGAACTGGACATAATATTCCAGAAGAGGCCTCATCAATGTCCTGCAAACCTTGAACATACACAATGGACTGAGCAATGAAGGGAAGTATGTTAAATGCCTTTGACCCATCTTGTCTATAGGTGAGGCAAATTACAAAGAATTATATACCTGCATCCCTAGCTTCCGTGTTCTCCAACACTACGCAAAGCCCTACTCTTGTTGTTGTACCAAAATGCAAAACCTTCCATTTATCCAGATTGAACTCCATGTTACATTTTTCAGTCCAACGAGTCATTGGATTAATATCCGTTTGAATCTTATATAATCTTCCTTGCTGTCTACAATTCTGATGTCGCCTGCAAACCTACGCAGCATGCCTGCTGTGTGTTCCACTGCTTTCTCATATAGATCAATCATTCATATTTATGGCCGAGATTTAGCAGTGTGCAGATGATACAACAGTTAGTCATGCAATTAACCATGAGGAAGAAAGGCCGCAGACTACAGGGAGATATCAAACAATTGGAAATAAAAATGGTGAAATCAATTCATTCCAGGGAAGTGGGTGATGGTGAAGGAAAATCAAACTTCAAACCAGCCGCCCTCTCTCCAGTTGTGGCACTCAGCTGTCTCAGCAAGATGCTCTGTAGATTGTTATGTCATTATAAACGGGAACAAATTTCCCTTCTGCCCTCCTTTGACCAGAAACATTCGCAACCACGGAACTGCTTACGCCTCTAAACCCTCATAGAAGTACCGCGCACTCTCCGGTTGTGTCACTGGAGCCATCGAGTATCTCTGCGACCTCATTCCCATCCCGATTTCCAGTTGGATCTTTGTGACTGCGCCACTCAATTCCTCTGATTCTGGGGCTGGGAACTGGGACTCTGTGGCAGCAGTGGTTACTGCCTTGTGTGGGGAGCTGGTGAAGGAGCCGATGTTAAACTGCATTGCGATTGCAGCATACATTTCAACAAAAACTGCACTGCCCCCAGAGAATTTGATGTTTTGAAGAAATCTATTTATCTCCGCCTTCAGCATATTAATGATGGAATCACCACAGCCTCTGCGGGCACCGATGTTAAATGGTCACCCCATTCTGAGTTCCCACAGAGCTGTCACTGTTCGCTGAGCACTGATATTGTGTGTTTGGTGCTCTGCCTAACATTGTCTATGTTACTGTACTTATAGCACCTGGTGGTGTGCTGATTTGTGGGATGCCACGATCGTGTAGTGGTTAGTACTCTGCGTTCTGGCCGCAGAAACCTCGGTTCGAATCCGAGTCACGGCAGGAGTTTCTCTATTCGACCCAGATTTTGTGAAGCACAGAAAGGTATAAGTTGTTTTAACATGGTAATTTTGTCCAAGGCAATAATCTTTTTCCTTCAAATTCTGCTCGCTCATAACTTGGTGTTTCATATGTCAGCATTCAAATCCACCCGTTCTCAGAGATTTCTTCCCTCCTCCGATCATTAACCCGACTTTCCGTTCAACACCACCATTTCATTAATTTGAGGATGCCGGTGTTGGACGATGTTGTACAAAGTTAATAATCACACAACACCAGGTTATAGTCTTACATGTTTAATTGAAGCACTAGCTTTCGGAGCGCTGCTCTTTTGTGGAGTCATTTTCTATTTCATTAAGGCACTGCAGAATCACACACTGACTCTCACATTGATACCGTTCAGTCTGTGCTGCTGTGGTCACTTTTGCTGGGTGAACGTGCACCAACCCCACGATCGGGACCTGCAGACCAGTTGATCCATTTGGTTCCGCTGTTGTGAGATCAATACTCATGTAGCAACTTTTACTGAGACGGACAAGAGATTATTAGAGGGTCATGCTCAGGAAAATTACACAGGACAGTATCGGGGAAAAGCACCTCCGTTGGAAAAGATCAGTTTGATCGGTTTTCCGCAATGGCCAAGCGCTCTTACCACTGGACTGTTAATTCAGACACCAGGGACTCGGAGTTGACTCCGACCATGCTAGTTGGTAGAATTGGGATTCAGTAAATATCTGGAATTACGAAACTAATAAATCCCATAAATCCATGGACAATCGTTGAAAAAAAATAAAACCATCAGTTTCACTGACATCCTTTAAAGAATGAAACTCCCATTCTTATCTGGTCGGGCCTCCATATGACTCCAGACTCACTGCAATATAGTTGAGACTCAGTGCCCGCTGTATACTTAGAGATAGCAAAATATGCTGCAGAGCCCGCGATGCCCTCATACAGTTACAGAATAAAAGAAGTTTATTCGGCTCTCGTTCGAGTACTGTGTACAATTCACATTATAGCATGGATGTGATCGCACTGGGAACAGTGCAGGAGAGATTCACTGGGGTATTGTCTGGCTGAAGAGTTTCAGTTATGAGGACAGACTGCGGTTGTTTGTCGCCGAGCAGCGGAGATTGGGGAAGACATGACTGAGATGTACAAAACAATCAGGGATACGGCTCAGATAGACTGAAAGAAGCGTATCCTGTTGATGGAGGGATCGAATACCGGACCAAGAGATGTCGGGAAAAGGCAGAAAGGTTTGAGTAGATGTACGCAAAGCGTCAGAGAGGCGGAAACCCTTTACACCTGAAAAAAAAAATTCAGATGAGACTTTGTGATGCCAAGACATATAAGGCTTTGGGCTGAATGATGGAAAACTTGATTCAGGTCGTTAAGCAGTTGTGTTGGAAAGTGTGGCCACAACAGGCTGAAGGGCTTCCTTCGACGTTGCTGTCCTCCACAGTATCATGGTTAGTGTCCCCTCCTGTCACAGGGCTCAATTCTCCGCTGGGGGCATCGTAAAGGTTTTAAACCTGTGGCTCTGTTCCCCAGTGAAGGTTATTAATGCCTGTTCTTCCATTCTCTATGGGATATGTCACAGCAAGGACACTGCTGCCTGAATCAGCTGGGGAAGGACTGCAGCTCCTGGGGAGAGAGAGTGTCAGTGAAAGTGCAAACACGTAACTTTTGCAAACTGCACATTGTATCTGTGTTGGAATGAAAACCATTTCATCGATTTGTTTCTGACTGAAATGTTTGCTTAAAGCAGGAACCTGAGGAAGAAAACAGAGTAAACCCATTCAGATCTGAGTGCAGAAACATTTCCTCCAGCACGAATGAGGTTGTACAGCGCAGAATCGCGTTTGGATGCATTGAATTATGGTTGATGGGCGCAGCTTGCTTTTACTAGGCTGAGTTACCAGTGTATAAAGCTATTAAACATGATGCAGATGGTACTCACTGTTATGATATAATTGCTGAGTGGCTCGCACTGATTTTAGATCTGCAGTTGAGGTGGATTGACCATGTTAAGTTGCTCTGTCATGTACAGGGATTGAAATCACTAAGTTAAGTGAATTCACCTTGGGTAATGCGGGGATAAGGTCAGCAGTCACACGATGCAATGTTTTACTCCAGTAGGATTATTTGGAATCACAAGCCAGATAGCTGTTCTTTCTTCACGTGAAATATATGGGAGAGAGTGGGGGGCTAGGTCTGGTTGTGATGCTCTTCAGAGTGACCCTATAGATTCGACTGGGTGAATTGTACTTTCTGCATTGTAGGGAATCTGTGATTCTATCAGAGAGGACAGTGCCAGCGTTTACGAGGCTACTAAGACATTAGAGACGATGCTGACGGCATTTAGTGGGAAGGGGATTTTATTTATTTGTGCGTTGGAAAATTTGGAACTGAACCAAGGAAAACCGAATGGAAGTTCTCCAGAGTATGTGAAGTTTGGAGGGAGGAAATAGGTGGTAAATTCACTCTTTCAAGTTACTAAATTTCTGAACGTCAGGTATTCAAAACCATTGATGTAGGACAAAGAAAAAATGGGAGCAGAATTTCTGTCACTCAGAGAATCCGTTTCCAAAATATTTGGAAAGGCACATTTAGAGACACACAAGGAGTGAGTTTCACCAGGAGAGAGAGAGACAGCCTGTGGCTGGGTAAACGTGATAAAGTGGGGTGTGGGGGATGGAAGGTGCGAGGAAACAATGTCTAATTTGGATGAATTGAAATGTAAAGAAATATCAGAAACGTATGCAGCCGAATAAGAGTCAGCCAAAAATTTCAGATTTTCTTAAGATTTGCATTAATATTCCACATTAAACATTATAAATGGAACTGAGCAGATTTTATAGATTGTCAAGGAAAGATATTCCATAATGAATAGGAAGTGACACGTCGCTTGGAAATCGTTTTTCTGCTTTAGTTTCATGCCTTAAAGATGGGAGGACAATCGCCATGATGTTGGGTTCATTAGATACCCACTGAAATCTGCCAAAGTAACTGAGCATCAAAACTGGCTTTTTCTTTGTAGTTAAACTTTCAGTTTTTCTCATCGGTATTTTCTTTAAGCTGAAATAAATTCGGATCAAACTTGAATATAATATTAAACATTCCAATGATACAAATTCAATTCACTTTCGATCATTGCAATGAGCAGAGTGAGGTTGCAGCAAAATTAATAAAATGAAGCGAGCAAAACTGCATTTCCGGGAACTTTACCCAGTTCAGGCTCAGCCATGTGAGAAAAGCCATCGAGCTAAACTATCACCTTCACTTCTCTCTCCATATATACTTCCTCACGTGAGGGAGAAACTTTCTGAAGAAATTATGAGTCAAGACGGGAATTGACGGGAATTTCTTGTTCGCTGGCTCATTCTGAGACAGTTCCGACTCGGAATGAATCAAGGACAGCTATTCCTTCCAAGGATGGTGTCAATTCCTTGGATTTTGCTGATATTATCATTCCTCTGAAAGCAGAAACATAATGGTGTGGATTAGATTCCGCTCAAGGAATTTCTCATCCCCTATTTACACCATATGTAATCTTAACAGGGTCACATGTTAGCTCCTTTGTTTTGCGAGGAAATGGCCCCGAGGTTATGGCGACGGGTTGGTAATTCATTGTTCACACGTGGGTACAAATCCTACTCTGGTTGTTACTTTTATTAAACGCAGCTGTGGTTTTCCTTTGTGCCTCGCATCTTTAGTGTACATTCGATGGAGAATCTTGCTCTTGCACTTTATTGCACCGGAGATTTGCGATAAATTGATACCACATCAAAGTCGAAACAAACCAATTTGATTCTGTTGTAAGTTGAATTGGGATAATGAAAAGAAGTGCAACTTTTGTTTCCTCCCTTCATTCCATCTTGACTTTATATGAATATACATCGAATGAAAGAGAAACAAATAAGGAGAGATCGAGAGCAATAGTTTATCCAGCAGGATTGTGAATGAGTATTTTGATGTAACACTCCGCACAGAGGTCTGATCAGTATTTCAAACAGTCAATTGGAATTGGAACTGCAGAAAACTTCTCCAATGAAACAAACCTTTCATTCTTTCACAAATTATTGCTGTGTGAATCACACTGCGATCGATCATCCAGCACGATCACCAAGTTGCCAACAGCATTAGATCCACCAATTTTCTTTAGCAAACACAACTTCTGCACATACCCATCTGCGGTGTGCCCAGTGCAATTTGTTGTTTCCAGGCCACAACACATTTCTTGTTCATGCGTTTATCAGCCTTGTTCCTGATCTATCTGATAAATTTGAGAAATCTTTTCTGTCACTTCATCCCATCCCCTCAGAATTCTAAACTTATCAATAGAATAATACGTTCGACCAAATGATGTAGGATTGGAAGTCGGCCATTCAGCCCATCGAGTCTGCTCCACCATTCAACGAACTCATGGCTGATCTCAACTCCATTCTCCAGCCTTCCATCGACAGAGCTTCATCGTCTTTCTGGTTAAATATCTGTCTGGCACATTTTGAAAATACACAACAACTCAGCCTAAACACAAGTTTCTGGAAAGGGTTCCACAGAATCACTGGACCCCGAGCAAATAAATTACTCCTCATTGCTGAATTAAATTGGCAATAACGAATTGTGATTTCATGTCCTCTGGTGCTCTCCTCATACCAGAGGGCAAACTACCTCCCCGTAACTACCCTGTTAAGATCCCATGAATATTGAACGTTTACAAATGTTATTATGTGATAACAGAGCTCCCCTCCGCCTCCTTTGTTTTAAGGAGAATAATCCCAGCCTAACCAATAATTCAATGTTGACAACATCCTCGCAAATCTCTGCTGTCCCCTGCAGCGTTCTTAAATATTATTAAGGCAAGTAGAGAAATTTATGCGAGGAAACGATTGAAATTTCAAGCACAGACGGGAAATGGAGCTTGAAATCAGACAGCGACTGGAATCAGATCGGTCTACACAAGGACGGAATACAGTAATGTTAACTCTGACAAATGAGAATCTAATCACATCCCACTGACATTCAATGGCTTTACTGAAACCAAACTACCCCATGTAATCGACCACAGAGCTAGTATTTAGGGGAAAAAGGATATGAACTGGCTATATAAACACTTTGACAACAAAAACGTGTCCTTTGGTAGTCATTTTTTGATTATAATCTCAACTCGTGCCACCATAAATCCTACATAGTTTGCAACGCACAAATGAGACGTGGAAAACGACTCTCTCCATTTGCTTAGATGGGTGTAACTTCAATAACACTTAAGGAACTGGATACCATTTACGACAATGCAGTCACTTGATTATACCCTCTTCAATACCTGCAATATTCATTCTCTTCGCTGCTAAGGCACAATCCAGCAGAGTGCACCAACTACAAGATGCACTGGAGTAAGTCATCTGGGCATTTTGACAGAATGTTCAAAGCTCAACAGCTATACTGACTATAAGGATAATGTTGGAAGATGCAACGAAACTTTTGCATTTGCAAGTTACCCTCCAAGGCGCATAGCACCCTGACTTGGAAAGTAATCAGTGATCAACTCATTGAGTGGTGAAACAGTCTTAATGGGCAATATTGCATATTTCAGCTTTCTACTTTTATCTTACAATTTTATGCGGTGACCAGACTTGCGCTCAGTCCTTTAGCTGTTCCCTAACTGGTGGTTGCTAAAGTGTTGATATCATCCACAGCCTGTGGTCAACAATAGAAAATATCCGAAAACCCTGTCAATCAACTTTCTCCCCTCAATTTTAGAGTGGTGTTGGAGAAGCACAACAGGTCCGGCAGCATCTGAGGAGCAGGTAAAATGAACATTTAAGACAAAAGCTCTTCATCAGGAATGAGACTGGAAGCATATGGGATGGAGAGATAAATGGGAGGGGGTGGGGCTTTGGAGAAAGTAGCTGAGATCGCAGTAAGTGGATGGAGGTGGGGGTGAACATGGTATGTCGGAGAAGAAGGTGGAGTGGTTAGGTGGGAATGAGGATGCAGAAGTGGGACAGGTCAGGAGGACAGTGTTGAGCTGGAAATTGGGAACTGGGGAAAGGTAGGGGAGGGGAAATGGGGAAACTGGTGAAGTCAAAATTGATGCCATGGCGTTGAAGGGTCGCATGGCGAAAGATGTGGCTTTCTTCCTCCAGGTATCGTGTGGTGAGGCAGTGGCGATGGAGGAGGCCCAGGATCTGCATGTCCTCGGGAGAGTGGGAGGAGGAGTTGAAATGTTTGGCCAAGGCGCACTGGGGTTGAATCGTGCGGGTGTCCTGGAGATATTTTCTGAAGTGCTCTGCGAGAAGACATCCAGTTTAGAGGAGACCACATCGGGAGCAACAGATACAATAAATGATACGTGTGGAAGTGCAGGTGAACCTTTTATGGATGTGGAAGCCTCCATTGGAGCCTTGGACGGTGGTGAGGCGATAGATGTGGATGCAGGTTTCGCAGTTCGTGCAGTGACAGGGGAAGGTGCTAGGAGGAAACGGCGGATCATTGGAAGGCGTGGACTTCACTACGTAGTCACAGAGCGAACGGTCTTGGCAGAAAGTGGATAGGGGTGGGGTCCGTGTAGAGGTGGCGAAACTGCCATCGGATGATGTGATTTATGTGGAGGTTGGTGGGATAGAAGATGAGGACATTGTTGTGGTTGGAGATGTGGACTTCGTGGGCGGTGGAACGGGACATGGATGAGATGCGTTTGAGGGCATCTTCAACCAGAAAGGAGGGGAAGATCCAGTCTTTAAAGAAGGAGGACATCTTGTGTGTTCTGTGGCGGAACTGGTCCTTTGGGAGCAGATGCGATGGAGGTGGAGAAATTGGGAATACCGGATAACATTTACGCAAGAGGTAGGGTGGGAGGAGGTATAATCCAGACAGCTGTGGGAGTCAGTGGGTTTGTAGAAAGTGTCAGTAACACTGACCTCGGAGGATATGTTTCCCTCCCCACCCCTATCCACTTTTCCCAAAGACTGTTTCCTCCACGACTACCTCGTCAAGTCCACGCACTCTAATGACCCACCCTCCCCTCCTGGCACCTTCCCCTGCCACCGCAGGAATTGCAAAACCTGCACCCACATCTTCCCCCTCACATCCTTCCAAAGCTCCAATGGAGCCTTCCACATCTATCAAATGTGCATCCATTTCTCACGATGCGGTCTCTTCTACATTGGGGCCACCGGACATCTTCTCGCAGAGCGCTTCACAGAACATTTCCAGGACACCCGCAACATTCAACCCAACGCCCCTTGAACAAACACATCAACTACCCCTCCCACCCACACTCCCGAGGGCATGAAGGCCTTGGGCCTCCTCCATCGCCATTACCTCATCACCTGACGCCTCATCTTCCACCTCGGGACCCTTCAACCCCAGGGCATCAATGTGGAATTCACCAGATTACTCCTATTCCCACACCCACCTTATCCGAGTTCCAGCCTTCTAGATTGGCAGCATCCTACTGACGTGTACCACCTGTCTATCTTCCTTCCCACCTATCTGCTCCACCATCTTCTCCGACCTATCACCTTTAACCCCACATCCATCCACTTACAGCATTCTCAGCTAAATTCTTCCCAGACCCAGCCCTCCCATTTATCTCTCCACCCTCGAGGCTCCCAGCTTTATTCCTGATGAAGGGCTTTTGCCCGAAACATCATTTTGTTTGCAATTCGGATGCTGCCTTACTTGCTGTGTTTCTTAAGAACCACTCCAATCTTGATTCTGATCTCCAGCATCTACAGTACGCAGTTCCTTCCAAGTGATTCCCCTGTCCATTGATCTTCAGCGATCGTGAATGTCCACTCCATGATCTCTTTGTCCGTCTACACTACACAGAATACACACTGTTATTGCTTCTTCTCCCCAAATTAATTAACACTCATTGATCTGGATTCAATTCCATTCAGCATTTTACTTTCCCACCTGACTAATGCATCACTGCAGTCTTTGGCATTCTTCACCAAAGTCAACTACACGACCAATTGTTGTATCATCAGCAAACTTGCAAATCATGGCTTCTACAACTCAGTCTAAATCATTGGTCTACATCAGAAAGCAGTGGCACTCCACTGGAAACAGGTATCCAAACAGGATTCATTGCTGGTTGGGATAGAAAGCTTCAATAACAGCAGAATCGAACTCCTGCTGTCATTTGTAAATTTCCTGGTGACTCTGTCAGTTGGTCTCCTGAGTGATCACTTCTCACATATGATAGTGGTGAGTGACCTGTGCGCATTCTGACTGAGCAAGTGAGTTTACACCTCAGCGGGTAATTGAATCCCTTCCTGCAGTCACCCCATGATCCTGACTTCTTGGCGCTGCGAGTATCCTTGTGTCTATTTAGTTTGGATATCAGTTGAATTCGAGTCCACACCGACACGATTCCCATTTTCCCCGTTGTTCATGTATTTTTATTATTCCTTATTCTCCCATGGAAGGTGGCTATCATTGGTCTGAAGACCATTTGTTGTTCATTCCTAATTTACCTTGAACTGAGTCAGAGGGAATTCATGGGGGAACCACATTGTCGTGGGTCCGGAGTCACATGTTGACAGAACTCGTTACGGTCGGCAGATTCCCCTTTCGAAGGGACATGAACGAATGAGTTTTCAGTATATTAGTTATTGTCTCTGTTCCTGAGATTGGGTTTGTTTTCCAGATTTTAGTCATCGAATTTAACTAACAGCAGCTGCCACGTTCCAGTCTCCAAAGATTAATTGCCCAATAGATCGCCGCTGCACTAACAGCTCCCTGCTGCATTTCTCCATTCAAAGAATGACGTTCTCAATTCAGATTATCCCAGATGGAGAGAGAATAGGACGCGTTTCAATGTTGGAATGGAAGCAATGTACGCTGGATTGGAGTGTTTACTGGAGCGAGAGACTGATGTGGAGACGATGTAAGCAAAAGCAGTTCTTACTGTCAAAGCAACAAAATATCGCTTTGTTAAGGAAAATCTCTTAGAATGCCTTCAATACGTCGAACTCTCACTTAAGGCTCCAGCACGCTTCCTCTGAGACAATTCTCAGTGCGGGTTAATGCTGCTGCTCAATCTTAATAATGTAATAAATTGATACCAATATTCCTTCCACCCCGCTTTTTAAAAGAAGCACTCACAGCCTCAGAATTTCACGCGCTTGGATATACAGACAAAATCTTTTCCCTGGGGTCGGAGATTCCAGAACTAGAGGGCATTAGTTTAGGTTGAAAATGGAAAGATATAAAAGAGACCGAAGGGGCTACGTTTTCATACAGAAAGTGGTGCATGTATGGAATGATCTGCCAGAGGAAGTGGTGGAGGCTAGTACAATTGTAACATTTCAAAGGCATTTGGATGGGTATATGAATAGGAAGGGTTTGGATGGATATGGGCCGGGTGCTGGCAGGTGGGACTAGATTGGGTTGGGATATCTGGTCGGCATGGACGGGTTGGACTGAAGAGTCTGTTTCCATGCTGTACATCTCTATGACTCTATGACCGGGCCTTTACCAATCATGTCACTGGTGCCACAGAATAGCTTCACGTGCTTATGTCCACCGCCACTTCCAGTCCCTAGACGCATCCATCCCCTATCTCGAAGGGCTCAAAGCCCTCCGCTTCTTCCTTTCCCGCCGAACCAACCAGTACCCTTCCACTGACACCCTCCTTCGACTGACCGAACTGGTCCTCACTCTGAACAACTTCTCTTTCCAATCCTCCCACTTCCTCCAAACCAAAGGAGTACCCATGGGCACCCGCATGGGCCCCAGCTATGCCTGCCTCTTCGTTGGATATGTGGAACAGTCCATCTTTCGCAGCTTCACTGGCATCACCACCCACCTTTTCCTCCGCTACATCGATGGCTGTATCGATGCTGCCTCGTGCTCCCACAAGGAGG
Organism: Chiloscyllium plagiosum; assembly: GCF_037043375.1. Taxonomy (NCBI): domain Eukaryota; kingdom Metazoa; phylum Chordata; class Chondrichthyes; order Orectolobiformes; family Hemiscylliidae; genus Chiloscyllium; species Chiloscyllium plagiosum. The sequence goes on from NW_028270151.1 coordinate 96,995,018, forward strand.
TTGAACAGTTCATCCACTTTACTAACACCTTCTACCCCGACCTCAAATTTACCAGGACCGTCTCAGACTCCTCCCTCCCCTTCCTAGACCTCTCCATTTCTATCTCGGACGACCGACTCAACACGGACGTTTACTATAAACCGAACGACTCCCACAGCTACCTCGATTACACCTCCTCCCACCCTGCCCCATATAAAAACGCCATCCCATATTCCCAATTCCTTCGCCTTTGCCGCATTTCACCTACCACCCCACCAACCTCCAGATACATCGTATCATCCTTCGTCATTTCCGCCACCTCCAAACAGACCCCACCACCAAGGATATATTGCCCCCCACCACTATCAGCGTTCCGAAAAGACCACTCCCTCCGCGACTCCCTCGTCAGCTCCACACTCCCCACCACCCCAACCTCCACTCCCGGCACCTTCCCAACCGCAAGAAATGCAAAACTTGCGCCCACATCTCCCCCTCATTTCCCTCAGGCTCCAATGGATCCTTCCATATCAATCAGAAATTCACCTGCACCTCCACATACATCATTTACTGCATCTGCTGCACCCGATGTGGCCTCCTACAGATTGGGGAGACAGGCCGCCTACTTGCGGAACGTTTCAGAGAACACCTCTGGGACACCCGCACCAACCAACCCAACCGCCCCCTGTCTGAACACTTTAACTCCCCCTCCCACTCCGCCAAGGACAAGCAGATCCTTGGCCTCCTCCATCCCCAGACCATGGCAACAGGATGCCTGGAGGAAGAGCGCCTCACCTTCTGCCTAGGAACCCTCCAACCACGAGGGATGAATGCAAATTCCTCTAGCTTCCTGATTTCCCCTCCCCCCACCTTTTCTCAGTCCCAACCCTCAGACTCAGCAACTCCTTCTTGACCTGCAATCTTCTTCCCGACCTCTCCGCCCCCAACCCTTCTCCGGCCTATCACCCTCACCTTAACCTCCTTCCACTTATCGATTTCCCAAACGCCCCTCCCCCAAGTCCCTCCTCCCTACCTTTTATCTTAGCCTGCTTAGCACACCCTCCTCATTCCTGAAGAATGGCTTATGCCCGAAACGTCGTTTTTCCTGCTGCTTGGATGCTGCCTGACCTGCTGCGCTTTTCCAGCAACACATTTTTAAGCTCTGATCTCCAGCATCTGCAGTCCTGACTTTCTCCACCGCCACTTCCAGTTTGGTATTCGCGGCCACAAAGTTTGTCTGATTCTGGTTCCAGGAACTGGAGTGATGTGCCTGACTGCAGCAATGTGTACTTCCTTGTGTGGGGAATTTGGTGAAGAAACTGTTATTTACACATAGTTAATAACACATTGTTATTGAAACATACATTGCACCAATATCCCTCACCATCCCTGAACCTCTTTTTTTCTAGAAATCTATCAAACTCAGTCGTCAACATATAGTATTCGATGGAACCACCACAGCGTCTGGTGATATCGAATTTAAGGTTTCAGCTAATTCTGAATTCCCACATGTCTGCAGTCGCTCACGTAATATTCCTGCTGTGTATCTGCTTCTCTTCCTAACGCTTCCTCTGTCATTGCAATTATTGCTGTTTTTAAACGCTGGTCTTTGCATGACACAGTGGTGGTTTAAATGTTAAAATATGCTGCATTGTGGCCGCAGTAAGATCGTTCGAATCCGAGTCACTGCATTTTACTCCTTGTGATTAATGCTGAAGAAACACAGAAAGCAATCAGTTTATTTTACATGAAGGCATTCTCTGAGATTATGTCTTTTTTCCATCAAACCCCTCTCTCTCACACACATCTCTGCGAGTCATGTATCAGGATCCAGACTCACCATTCTCGGAGAATTCCCTCCCTCCCGCAATCACTTACTTCCTTTAAGTTCCCCGTCCCATTTCCCTTACAATCACTTTCACATTCATCTCCTCCAGTCTGTGTTGCTGTGCTCACTGTTACAGGGTGACCATGCCCAAGTCTTACGATCGGGACGTTCAAACCAGTTGATCCATTTCGATACGGCAGTTGTGAGCTCAATCCACATGGCGCAGCTTTTACTGACATGGACCAGCGATTATTGAAACATCAGGCTCAGGGAAAGGGCACAGGGAAGCATTGAGGAAAATAAACTTTATTCAAAAAACACCAGTTTCTGTCGACTTTCGCATCATTTATTTCACTCGTTCATTCGGCTCTTGCGAGACTATTGTGTATAGTTATGCAGGGGAGATTTGCCAGGATATTGTCTGGCTGAAAAAGAGAGATTGGACAAACTGGAGTTGTTTTTCTTAGAGAAGAGGAGATTGAGAGGGGCATGATTAAGATGTACAAAGTACTGAGGGCTAAGAATAGCGTAGACTAAAATACATGTTTCGCTTTGATGGAGATTTCAATCACGGGAGGCCATCGATTTAAGGTCAGAGGCGGAAAGATTAGAGTGAATGCGTGGAAAAACGTTTTCAAACAGTGGGTTGTTGAAATGGTGAACACAGTGTATGCAAGGGTCGGAGAGGCAGAAATCCACATAACTTTCCGAAGTATTCAAATGTGAATTTATGATGCCAAGACATACAAGGATGTGGGTCGAGTGATTTGAAAAGGAGTTAAGATAGTTCAGCAATTGTTATTGAGCAATACAGATACTCCGTTCCAAGTACGGATTATTGATACCTGTCCTTCCATTCTCGAAGGGACATGTCACAGGAAGAACTGTGCTGTCTGAATCAGCGTGGGGGAGTACTACTGCTCCCGGGGAGACAGGGTGACAGTGACAGTGCAAACGCGTAACTTCTCAAGCTGCACTTGGTGCTGTTGTTGAAATGAAAATCATTTGATACTTTTGCTCCATAGTGAGGTGTTTACTTATAGCAGGTAGCTCAGGAAGATTTACATTCTAATGTCCTTTCCCCACTGGCCCACACCACTGAATACCGGCACTATGCAGGACAATTGCTCTATGTACACCATCGTCCAATCCTCCTTGACCCCCAGCACTTCCCCATTTGGCACCATTCCACGAAATCCCAAAAGGTGTAATGCTGCTCGTTTATAATGTCTCCCCTCACTGTGTAAGGTTCCACTGATTTATCTGCCCATCACTCAATTTAGCAAACTGCATTTCCTGCTCAGAATGTGGTCTCATCGAGACTGTGGAGAGAAAAACAAAGCGGGTGACCAACATGAGTACACCTACGTTCTGTCGGCAAGCAAACTAAGACCCTGAGCTTCCAAGTTCCTGTCACTGCAACATCCCACTGTGTTCCCATGCCTCCATGTCAGTTTGGTGTGCTGCAGCGCTCCCGCAAAACACAGCGCGAGTTGGAAGAGCAGCACGTAATTTCCTACTGAGAGACCGTGCAATCTTCAGTGCCCAACATTGAGTTCAATCATTTTAGATCCTGTCCCACCTACACATACCATTCGTTCCAAAGGCTGATCGTTGGGCTCGAGCATCTCTCCCCAGATGCACTAGACCTGCTGATTTTGTTCAGATATTTCTGCTTTTCTTTGGATAATTTTGTTCTGTTCTGATCGCCAGCCTTCAGGAAACGTGTGTTTGCACGGGAACGTGGTCAGAGTAGATTTACCAAGGTGGTGTCTGAGCTCGACCATTCCCCCTGCGAAGATAAGCGAAAGTGAGGGCTGCAGGTGCTGGAGCTCAGAGTCGAAAGTATAGTGCTGGAAGAGCGCAGCACGTCAGACAGTATCTGAGGAGCAGGAGAACCGATGCTTCGGGTACAAGCCACCGCCATTCCATTACCAGCCGATGCCTGGAGAAAGAACGTCCCATATTCCACCTTAGGACCCTACAACCACACGGGATAAATGGGTATTTAAACAGCTTCCTCATTTCATCTCCCCCCACATTATCCCAGTGCAAAGCCTCCAACTCGGCACTGCTCTCTGGACCCGGCCATCAATCCCCCTCTCAACTACCACCTTCTCCCTCACCTTCATCCACGTATCGCTTTCCCAGCTACCTGACCCCATTCCCCTTCCTCAAACCCCACACAAAAGTCTCATTCCTGACGAATGACTTATGCCCGAAACATCGATTCTCCTGCTCCTCGGATGCTGCCTGACCGGCTGTGCTTTTTTAAAGCACTACACTCTCGTCACTGCAAAGATAGATGAGCCCCATTGGGGCTCTTAATCTGACAGCGGAGAAATCAGAGCGAGGAATTGATTAACGTGCACAGAAAGGGGTTAGATATGTGTGACAGGAATAAACTTCTAATGGGAAGAGTTAATAACCAGGGATATAGTTGAAACGCTAGAGAGAGGATGTTCAGAGAAGATTTAGGAAGAACGTTTGCATCCTGAGAGTGTTGTTTGTCTGGAACTCGCTGTGTGAACGTGTGGTAAATCTAAGAGTCATCCAAACACTTCAGGAGTATTTAGCCGAACACTTGTGGAGCTAGAGCATGTACGGATAAGGACCACGTACTGGAAAGTGGGGTGAGGATAAATAGATGTTTGATGAAAGACTTGAACACCGTAACGTTGGGTGCAGTAAACTGTAGGCCAGCTCACCTCTGGAGCACAATGAAAGTCGTGTTGGACTTCTACTGCATTGTTAAGATTGTGATTCAAAGTTTGTGGGTTTGAGTCCCAGCAGAATCGGAGCTTCGTTCAGATTTCAGCTGAATGAATGATTGTTCTGCTGATTCGTCGTCAGTTTCCATCGTCTGGAGTTCTCATCCCCGCTACTGACCAGAGAAGATTCCTCACATTCTTTGTGGTGAGTTTTGAGGGAATCGCATCATTTGAAACATGATCAGTCCAGAATACGCTGCTCATTCACAAAACCAACTGCTGAAGCCTATTGTCTCTAAACACATTTCCCTCCCACAGTTGCACAGAGTGTTTCGGTTTATTCAGTGTTTTTTCGCCTTTGGGCGACAGGTTGATGTGGATGGGCTGGGAAAAAACATTGACGTGTTCGGTCAGCCATAATGATATCAAATGGGGGAGTAGCGCTTACGGGTGAAATGGCCCCCTTTTATTCCTCTCTGTCTGTGCTATTTCTGACAGAGGGTTTTAAACAATAATATGATGAGGACCCTGTGAATCTACACCACGGAATACCAAGGCCCTCCCCTTTATCCCACCATTCTCACAGCTGGAATACACAGCTCCTGTTGTAGCTTTAGATATCAGACAGTGGAGGGTTGTCCCAGGCGCACTGTCAGACTGCATGATCCTTCACACAGGTTTCCAACTGGGCACATGGAGCAAACGGTTGTGTGGATATTGGGGATTCAGGGACAGATTTCCCCTTTGCCTGGCACGAGTTCTGGCCACGGTAATAATCATGAATTTCGGGCATTCTGGATCTTACTAAGGATTTTTATCACTTTACAATTTAAACTGAAATTTAATTTACTCTTGCATAACATTCCGATATCTTCAGTATTCATGAAAACTGTGCAACATGTCCTTGGATGTAACCATGTTAAATATTGATGATGAGTGCAGTATATTTCTTGTTGTCTGTAGGAACATGCAGAAGGAAGATAGTGAAGTGTCGTTGAATCGAATTCTGTGCCAAATTGAAGCCGACCGAATGAGAAGTCCTGTGACAGTGATAATATAACATTGTCTGTAAACAACGCAGCGACCCACAAAAACCCAGTTTTCAATCAAGACTATTTTGCACAACGTTTATCTATGTCCCATTTCCTGAACCTGATGTTCGAGAAGTCACAGGTCCATATCAGTTCCTCCTCCTCTGCCTTAGCTTTAATTTCAGAACCACAGCAAAAGTAGAACAGGCGGGTAGAAGGTCCCAGAGGTACGAGTAGGGCACGCTATGGGCTTGCTGCCGGCGGCTCCAGTGGAGCAACTGATCAGCGCTTGGTACTTAACAGTGTGTAAAAACGCCGCAGTTGTAATTCCAATCGTTATCTAAAGCTGCTTTTACTGACATTAATCAGGAATTATTGGAGCATCAGACTGAAGCATCGTTGAAGAATAATGTCGAATAAAGCAGCATCTATTCTAAAACTCCAGTTTCTGATTTGGGAAAGGTATCAATTGTTAACCGTAAAACTGCACATATTCCCCAAGTAATTATCCATCTGTGGATCGAGAACCAGAGATGATATTTTAGCTTGATGACCTTTTTCAATTCTCTAACACTGCAATGGATTACATTCTTCAAAAGGCTCTTAAACTCGTTTCATATAATCCTGTTTACAGCAAACTCACACAGCTCATTAAATCTATCGAAAGGAATTAGATTCATTTCTTCGGGTAGATTGAATGTTGTCACCGAATCTGGTAAAGTCATGACAAATAGTTTGATGCTGTGCAGAACAGAGGGGGACGCTATGGACTTGCTGCCGGAGGAGTATTAAAAGGAATCAGTCCCGTTCCTGGTCATTGTGACCAAATGTTCAAGGCAACAGATGGCAATGATAATGATGCTTGACATCGGCAGGTCCGTTCCGACTCACTGGAGTCACCATTGTATTACAGATCCCGTGAACGGAGGAGATGATGATCCTTCCGGTAACCTGAGACAGTGCGACAATTAATCACACGTTGTCATTCTCACTCTATACCATAAACCAGTTATCCAGCGGACTGAGCTAACTGGCTTCCATTTAATGCAAAACTAAAACAAACAGCTCAGCACATTAACAATCTGTAGTAGTTCACGGAGAACCAGCTGCTACACCTTTCAACACCACCAGATCTTCTTACACTTAACATGTTCAGTTGCAGGTATTTCGCAATTTCTTTCCGATGAAAGCTGAACAATTTATGAGTGCGTCCATTTTGCCTCCCCATTCAGGCAGCTCAGAATCCCTGTCCCTGTTAAATTCGCTCCTTGTGTGTCTGCACGTGGCCTTTCAAATATGATGGAATCATCTTCTAACATGTTTTCTTCTGCTGAAAATCATCTCCGATTTCAATAACTCTCAGAATAAAAAGTACCTGCTGTAAACTTCTTTGTCGTTCCTTACTGATATTGAAGCTCTAACCTTTAGTTATACATTCACCTGAACGAGGGAATTTCCCTCCTATTTATCCTTTCCAACCTCACATCAGCTGGAAAAGCTCCATTAGGACACAAATCAGTCATTCCTGATCTGTGTCGCGTGATTCTTCGTCTATTCCACCATCTAATTAAATCCCTTCTTTTCTTTTCTCGTGGCTTTATCTCCCAGTAAACCTCATTTCCGTCATCTCTAACGTTTTTGTATCAAGGGATCTCTGGCCACATCCTTTTTAACTATATTCCACACCCCACCCCCGTCTATTTCATCATCTCTATATCCCAGTAAATTTCGTCCTGAGAAATGATGCTGGGTCTAATTCAACTCATTCAACCTTACAGCTATGCTATGCAGTCTCATTACTGGCACAGGAAAGGTGTGGGCTATTTTATTTGCAGCTGAATCGGTTGGCTGCAGCAACATTGGGTCAAATCGCAGTCACACAGGTGACTGTTGTTCTCATTTTTATTTCTTCTCAACGGGTGTTGAAGTAACACAGTGAGGAATCAATTAATATTGTAAGACATACATAACCGGGTGTGTTAAATCTAATGTTATGAGAATAGGGCAGTTTTAATTAACATAGGCCAGAGATTCTTCAAATCTCAGGCACATGAGATTGACAGAGAGCGATGTTGAGCGAAATAGACTGTCTCGGCAAATTACATTGTTATGAAGTTGTGGGTGTAATGTACTTTTAATGGTGCTGAAATGTTTGGCTAGCACAAGGGGTCCAGAACAAGGTAACATTAGTTCGAAATAACTAACAGCTGTGTTACATGGATACAAAAACAAATTCGAATTCGGCCAATCAGTTTGATTGTGGTATTTTTACAATGTTAAAACTAATGAAACGATCCGACTTTTTGTGAGACAAATATCGGCCGTTTTGAACAGTTACCCAGAGCGACAAAGAACAGCAAAGAGAGCAGCTAAAAGATCAACAGATGTAGGATGTTAGTAAAATCTCCAAGAGGTGCCTATCTGGAGAAATAGATTGCACAGAAAAGAAGCATCAATACCGACCTGGAGAAAAAATCTACAGAGAAAGATACGAAGAGAAGATTCGACAACTGGCAGGCTTGTAAATTGATTTTTTTTGTAAATGTTAATGGGGTCGGGGTTGGGGAAGGTATTGTAGACCACAAGGTTGAGAGAAATGAGTTGTAAGTAGTTATAAGTTGATTATTCTCTGTCAAATGTTAAAAAAAAATAGCGTTGTTATTTTTAACTTTAAATAGTGATTTTTGGAGTAGTTCTTTGCCTCTTGAATTTTAACAGAATACAGTACAGGGTGAATCCTTTCTGTTTCGTCGGTTTACATTTGCAGAGGGGTTTACCCGTCACGTAACACCAATTTCTGTGGTTGCTTTGCTGTTTCACACATTTGTGAACTTTGCCACATTAACGATTTTGAAGTTGTCCCCTCTACAGAAAAGATCCGTGCTTTTGCACCATTGTACAAAAGGTGCAGTGGGTCTAAGCGACAGGGTTCCCTACAATGACATCCGACGCTATTTCAATCTACCTATCCTGATATCGACCCATGGAAACAGCACTGCGCAGTCTCCTCGAGTCTGGAAAACAATCCCTTCACAGATAATGTTACATCCCGCTCTCAAGCGGCTTTTCATTCCATCGCTTTCAATTCCTCACAAAATCCGTTTCAAAGGAATTTGTCACTGAGTCATTTGTTTGTGTTCAAATCCTGTGAGCAGAGGGTCACAGTTGGAGAGTGCTGAGCCCATAACCCAGAGGGCTGACCATACTCTGTGAACTGTACTCTGCTGTTCATCATTTCACTAACAGCAGGTAGATGTGTCTATGATCTGCAAATTTCCACGCCTGTTTTAAGAAGCAAGATAAACATTTCCTGGTACCTGCTCTTGTTGTCACACAGACAACAACAACAGCACTAGTCGAGATTGTCTGCACTCCGACATCCGTTTTCTTCCCAGGGGTGTAAAGATAATGGTCTGAAACGATTTCTTCTGTTCCTGTCACTCTGGGATGATGTGAGCTGTGAAATTTATTCCTTGAGCTTGGGGTAACGTGATAAAGCTTATGCATATCAGGTGCAGTGTGCCTGAGCGACAGGATATGCTGCAGTAACATCCCGGGCTGATTCAGACAGCAGAGCCTTCGCTGTAACTTCGAGGAGGACACAGACACAGTTCCCGATGACTGGGAAAGACTCTCTCTTTCCCTGCAGTTCTGCTTGAGAATGTTTCATTTGTTTCAGGTGGCGTTATTTGCAGAAGTTTCCCAAAAGAAGATGGGTTCCTGTGCATGTGCAATCTCTCTTTTGTACAGCTTTCCAGAATTTGCATAACTCCCAATCCCTCTAGCCGCCTCCCCGATCCCCAAACCCGTGTTTGATATGAAGTTGAAGAGCGTGTTCACGTTTCTCTCCCACGACACTGATTGCCATGCCACACGCCAGACGAAAAGCTGAAGACTGTGTGAAACTGCTGTGGTCAGCTCTAACAGAGCGGCCCAGCGGGAGCGTATTGGGCTCATAACCCCGAAATTAATGGATTGAAAACATCCTCTGCTCGTTGACAATTCCAGGTTTTCAGTGTGTGTACTGACACCGCTAGTGTTCCTATATAACATAGCTCCATTCTACGTATTGCATGTTGTTTCACTTTCCACTTCCTTTCACTCAATGTATCTGAAATGAATATTTTGTACTGATGCACCTGCCAAATTTACACAGGTGACGAAACACACTTTTGAAGGCCTGGAAGCTCTTTTCCTGTTCTCTATCGGTCTGCTCTGATCTGATTCACAAAATCATTTGCCAGAGCTGGGAATAAACTGGTGAAGGTGAGGTAGATCAGTTGTAGATCAGCTCTAAGCGCATGACGCCCTGCAGTTATTCCCTTTGCTGGTTGGAACAACAGTGTCCTCCCCGTGAAATGAAAAGCCGTGAGTGTCAATTGGATCAACTTGTTGGAGACAGCATTATGACACTGACACAGTTCCGCATTACGATAACATAGATGGCCAATTATGAATTATCACAGAGATATACAAGCTACAGAGAGTCGCCATGGACTCGATGGGCTGAACAGCTTCTGTCGGCGCGTGACTGACGCCACACGTTGATGCTGTCCCTCCTCCTGTCTCTGGGACAGAGTGGCTGATGGTGAAACAATGTTTCATTTTTACCCTCCCTTCCGCGTTAGACTGTCTGCAGCCCCGCAGCTCAGGGCCGTGGGGATGAGTCTCAGTGACTGAGGCTTTCATTCGCATTCTCTTCATCTGGGGCAGGTGTTGACTGCTGCCCGATTGCAGCATAGAAACCGATGTCACTGTTACAAAAGCCTTTCTGCAGGATTGCTGTGAAGATGGATTCTGAACAGCACACAGGCTGCACAAAAATGCCCGCACATGAATTTACCGAGGGTAGAGCATCCGGAGTACATTCTGTCTTTCCCAACAGACAACTCTCAGAGAAATGATATTTTCAGGAAGTTTACAAACAAACTTGCTGATTTCCAGCATTTGACAGAACTGGCTGAGCCGATCAGAGCGAGCTTGAGAGCACATCCACGCTTGCCTCTCCTCACACTGCCTGCCATTGGAGGGAAATAGCTGAATACTCTGCTGATGGAGTCCAACCGGAAGGAATAAACAGCACTGTCCCGTGAGCAAGGAGATGGAATAAGAAGGCGATATTCTTGAAACTCTTTGGAGCTTAGAAATCCAAGAGCAAAGTGTAATGTAGTTAGATCAGAGCTAGTTTGAGCTGGTTTGGTGTTGCAAACGTAAGATTGTCGCCTGATCGTCGCTCAGTAGCTTGAGTTCATACTGACATGTGAGAATGTCTTATTTCAGGTCGCCATCGAGCCTTGGTTGTTTGATTTCACTTTGCCCGGTTGCCCTATCAACTGTTTGATAAAAACAAGGTCTAAATCATGAAAGTTGCACCCCTTGAAATAATGTTGAGTTCAGGGGTAATAAGTGTCATGGTATTGGGCATGGCACAGTACCACATGCGGTGAAAGTGAAACAAGTGTTTCAGGATGTTCACCCACACAATCCCACTCTGAATAATTCCACCATTTGGATGTTTGCACAGTTCTGGGTTTGAACCTTTAGGAAGTGGGCACGGGAAAGGATTGGAAACAGCGCTGAACAGGTTGATGGGAATGGTCTGGTATATGTGGAATGTCAAAAATAAAGGTCATTTGGAAAGTTGGGACAGTTTTCCTTGGAGAGCAGAAGCCGAAAACTGGCCTTGTTAAACCTTTTCGAGACATGAGTTGGACATACAGAGGAAATAAGGAAGGGAGAATGCTCCCTACGCCTGAAAGGATCGAGAACGATTCGGCAGAGATTTAAAGTCATTAGTAAAAGAAGGAAAATGTACATGAGGTGAAACGTTTTCACATAGGCAGTGGTTAGGGTCTGTAAACCACTGCCTGACATTGACAAAGATGCAGTTTCAATCGAGTTACTTAAAAACTAATTCGATGTTTATGTTGAAAGTAGAAGTGTGGAGAGTTACAGGGAGAAGGCAAGAGAATGATACGAAAAGAGAAACACATTTATCTCTGTGGAGAACCAGCTCAGCTAAGGTGTTTTGTGACACATTTGTGATTCTGAGTGGAATCATCGTTAGACCATAGAATGTAGGGAGGTAAACAACGGTGATATCGGCAAAACCGGGAGACATCTACACAACAGAATCTTAGCCAGCACGTGCATGTCACAGGGAGGATGGCGCTGCCTGATAAACCTGCAGGGTGTCCTGCGGATCAGACACAGCACCCTTCATTACTCAGAGAAGGTCAGGGCTCTGTAGCGTCGCCAAGCAGCCTCAGCCGCAGGATTCAGGTTCCAATTTGGCAGGTGGTGGAGGTTTGAATTTCACTGCAACAATTTCCGTCACATCAGCTGCAATGTATTAAAGTCCCGTGGTCAAAGGACAACTGCGGGTCTGTCTCTTGGAGAGTGAACTGCAGTGTGGGAGAGTGCAGATTTTTTGCAGGGGGGCAGTGTCCGTGCTGTCATGACGTGTTCGCCTTCCACGCGGTAAATCGCGGGCTCAAGCAGCTCTCCTGCTGCTGTTTCGTTCCAGGCAAGTTGAGTTTTCACTGGAACCAAAGAGAGACTGTTGTTTCATTGCTGTTGTGAAACAAAGTCCTGCGGTGACTCTACTCGTCGTTATTTGGTTTTCTGGCGCAAGGGTAAATTATTCCAATGAATTGCGATGTCATATGCTCTTAAATGTATCCTATTCCCTTCTTTTCTGTCCTGGAGACGGCGGAAGGTAGAAGTAATCTAATCGAGAATGCGATTGATGAAATTGACTTTCTATGGCCCATTCTTATTATGTTCTTTCTTCATCTCTTTTCAGCACTTTCTGGGAAGTGGTGGTGCACTAAGACTCCAGTATGCTTGAAAGAATAATGTGGAATTGCCTGCTGTTAGTTGTGAGATTAATTTATGGCTCATGCCCACGGACTGTCTCAAATTCTGCATTCATGCTTCGCTGTGTCTGAAAATGCAATTGATTTGTCATTTTTGTTTGTGTTCGGTGTTAAATCGTGACTGTTTTTCGATTCGCTCAGTACATTCCGAGATAACACAGTTTGTGAGATAATTTCCAGCAGCAAAATATCTCACGAAGTATGGTCAGTCGGGACAAAAGTAAGGAAGTCTTTCAGTTCTGCAGTTTTACACAATGCTACCTTTCCGTTGAACAGTCGAATACACTAAACTATTGCACCACAGCGAGCGATGGCAAGCCCCGCTAATAGTAATCCTTTAAAGGGGGTGTAAGCAACACAACGTTATTGAAGTACAGAACATGGCAACAGTGACTTCGGTGTATTTCTTCCATGCTGACCACATCACTAAAATTAAACAAGTGCCATTTCCCAGCATTTTGCTTCCAGTGCAGCTTGTTTCTATAGTGTAGTGGTTGTCATATATGCCTCACCCACGAAAGGTCCCCAGTTAGGAACAGGGCAGAAACAGCCCTGGTGAAACGTTAAGTGTTTCTCCAACCTGCTTCTGAACATATGCCATTCTGTTTAAGAGTGTAGTTCCTGCGTTCTAATCCTTCCACAAAAAACAGTAACACAAATGGATTCCATGCGCAGATGGCCCATTTCAAAGCCAAGGAGAAAGCTGATGTGCTGGTGTCACGGTGCACCATGGATTCCGAATGTAGCCCCTATGTCAAATGTACCCCCAAGTACTCTCTGACAGGCCTCATTTGGAAGCTGTCTGCCGTTATTCAACGTGCGAGAATTAGCACCAGAAGTCCTGAATCATGCTTTCGCACGTTAGCAGCTCATTCCGTCAGCAACAGCAATGAATGAATTTACACTGTCAGAGGAACCTCTGGACTTGTGCTTTCATAGCGTCACTAATATTGAGGTGTGCCCCGAGATCTAAGCCATGTTGGAAGTGGGAATTCGGAAATAACAGCCAGGCTACCGAATGCCATTGCATCCATTTGGTTTTCTAAATCATAGCTAAGCAGGAAAATATAAACGGGGAGGGGGACGGGAGGGGGAAGTGGGATAGAAAAGTGAGGCAGTTGCAGATCTGGTGAAACTCCTTATTTATGATTCACTCAACAACAAGAGACGTGAAGGTGACTCAGGCGTGAGAGCCCTTCACTTCGAGAACAAAAAGCACTCAAGTGCAGTTAGCACCTCTTTGACATCTTGTGGGGTGGGAGGGTGGGGTAATCTCTTTTTGACTTCTGTAAATATGTTCAGAAACTGCCTTTTGCATTGACGTGAACAGAAACTGCATCTCTAATAAGCACCATGGAATTTTGTGAAATTTACTGAGTCGGTTCCCATCGATTCCCACACAGGTTTCCAACTCAGTTGGCAGCCATGTCGCTCATGTCCCGGTGGAGACCTCTCTGCAGCAAGTTGCATGGTTAATGCAACAGACAAGGAAAGTTCCAACTCGTACTGGCACCGAGGTATGAGCATACTGACATTGTGATCTGTCTTCTCGGATTGTACTGCTTCCGCGGCTTTTCAGGTAGAGAACATTCTTTGTGACGCTTATTCTGCAAAACAGACACAGTGACTAAAACTATGCTGCACGGTATGATGTGGAACACGGCCTGCTCAGATTTGTGCATTTTCCCTGTATTCCGGTGTGTTTCGTGTTCCTTGTGAATGTGAAAGTTGATCTGTTTCGACCAATGTGTGAAATCATTGATTAAAGCAAGAATCGACATTCCAGTAATGTCACGGTTATTTTATCAAATCATGACGGAACATACATTCTCACACTCGCATATACATTTGTTGCTGAAAAGAGTCTCAGAAGATAGATTCAACTTTACATTGAATTTTGTGTGGTTTGATTGGCTACCTTTATCTGTTGCGAAATTGATCTTGCAGTCGGGCATATCCCAGCTGCGATGCGAGCAGGACAGGGATTACAGAGCACAATTGAAAATATATGAAAATAGACTGCATGCTGTCGTGTGTTACCGTGGCCGAGCGGTCTAAGGTGCTGGAACCAGGTCGCAGTCTCTAAGAGGGAGTCGCTTCCAATCCCGCCACTGCCATTTCTCTGGATCAACAACAAAGCAGCAGCGTGTTTAAGTGCCGTGTTCAAAGCAAACTAAAAACCCAGAACTGGTGGGTTTGCTACTTGGAGAATTAACTGCGGTGTGGGAGAATGCAGAATCTCTCAATGGGATCAGTATCCATGTTGTCATGATCGTGTTCGCCGCCCACACGATAAAGCATCTCCATTACTGCCGTTTTGTTCCAGACAAGTTGAGTTTTCACTGGAACCGAAGAGAGACTGTTATTTCATCGCTGTCGTGAAACAAAGTTCTACGGTGACTCGACACACCATTATTTTCTGTTTTGGCGAATGAGAAAATAATTCCAATGAATTTCGATGTCATATGTTCTTATATTTCTCCCATTTCCTTCATTTATCTCCTGGAGACGGCGGAAGGGAAAGGTAATCTAATCGAGAATGTGGTTGGTGAAATTCACTTTTTATGGCCCATTCTCTTTGTGTTCTTTCTTTCTCTCTTTTCAGCACTTTCTGGGAAGTGGCGGTGCACTAAGGCTCCAGGATGTTTGCAAGAACAGTCTGGAATTCCCCTGCTGTCAGTTGTAAGATTAGTATACGGCTCACGCGCCTGGTTGTGCCAGCCAAAACCTACCCTCGCCTTTCCTGACCCTCTCCGCTCCTCCGTATCAACTACCCCTTCATCCTACACCCATTCTCTGGTGGGTGCTGTTGTCAGGCCGTTTTGTCTGTCAATTTCACTGTCCATCTTCCACCCCCGGAACCAGCATCAACATATCCTCCACTCATGGACTCACATCTAGAGCTCAAATCCCCACTAACCATGACTGCAGGGTGTTGCAACAGACGTGCTACTCAGCGCAGGGGAGGCCGCACTGGCCTGCAAAGATCCTTTATAATTAAGAATACGTGGCACCGCAAAGATCTCACAAACATGATGGGGCGTGTCGCACAACCAACAATACATTTCACACCCTTTGGGCAAGACACAGACCCCTTAGTAGAGCTTACACTGATTGGACAGGGCGAGCTAGTTTTACAAAGAAGGCACAGAGCCTCCTCCGAGAGCCAACTGTTATTAGCTGATCTCCCATAATCACTGTGGGCACAGTAATAGAACCATGCAGGCCAGCTATTGTCCTCCCAAACACATACAGTTACTCTCAGACAGGGAGCAATCCTGCCATCAACACAACACCCGTATCACCCGCAGCAGTGTTGGGAATCAAACCAGTTATTGAATCACCTTTTCAACAAGGAATCCTCGTGCCCACAACCAGCCCATGCAACACTCCCTTCTTACGTATCCTGAAGCTTGGAAGACCATGAAAATGGTGTTTTGTGCAAGATCTTAGGGCTGTCAATGCCATTGTTGTTCCCACGAGTTCCAGACTCAAATGCTAACCTGACCAGTATCCCCGCCTCCTCCAGTTGATATTCTTGTAATCGACCTTTGCTCAGCCTCATTCTCCATTAAGTTGCCCCCTGAAACTTTATGTTTTTACATCTGGCGGCTGCCAAAATACATAGACCGGTTTTTCCTAAGGGTATTCGGAGAGTCCCAAAGTTTATGCTACTGCAGTTTTCCTGACCCTGTCCACCCTTCACCTACCAGGCCACAGCACCTTCCTCCAATTTGCGGATGGCCTGCTATTGGCTTCCACCTCCGCTATTGCATGCAAACTGTTTCCGGTGGCCTTGCTCTGCAGTCTGGCACAGGATGGGCATAGGGTGTCTATCAAGAAAATGCAGTTGTGTCACCAAAATGTCTAATATCTGGGGTGCAATCTTTCCTATGGCCTCAGAGCAATGTCCACGGAGCAATTGGCTGTCATCGCCCAGATTCCCCTACCTGCCAAAAACAGGCAGTTGCAAATGTTTCTGAGGCTGGTAAACTACTGCAGGCCCTTGATTCCTGTCCATTGTGCTATTGATGAACCACTGTGGGAGGCATCTTCCCCTAAACAGCCAGCCAAAGTGAAGTGGACACCCGAAATGCAACGGGCATTCACTGAACTGAAGCAACAACTAATCTCCACTCCTGCTCTGGGAGTCTCAGATTACTCACAGGCCTTCTATCTTTATGTAATCAAGTCAGAAGGGTTCGCGTCTGGCATTTTAACAGAGCTTCATGGGGATCTCCGTCGCCCTGTTGCGTTGTATAATGCTTAGTTACGAGAATGCCGCATGTTTGCGCACGGTGGAAGCAGCCACGTAACAGTGGATAAGGCCACCTCCATTCTGCTAGATCACCCGTGTACTGTTTTGGTTTCACTTTCACTCTCCCTGCTGCTTAATTCAGCAGCAATCCAACTCGGAGAACTGGGCATGAGGTCGCTTTATGATCTAGGCATACCTTACCCTACACCGTGCCCTAGCTTTGAACCCCGCCACATTAATTCCGCACACCTAACATGATTCTGCAGACAACCACAACTGCTTCGACCTGGTATAGCATTCGTGACAAAGGGTTCCTGCCAGATTTTCCTGCTTCTCGGATGCTGTCTTAACTGCTGTGCTTTCCAGCACCACTCTCATCTTGACTCTAACCTCCAGCATCTGCAGTCCTCACTTTTGCCTGGTTCAACAGGTGTCCTGACCGGTCTGAGACAACCCGGACCAGATTCATTTCACCAGCGGCTCTTCCTTCCGGCCATCAGACTAATACACATTAGCAGGCCAAGCCATCTGCACCCCCATCACCACTCTCGAATCAGCTGCATTACCAGATGGAGTGTCCACACAGGCGGCAGAGCTCTTTTCTCTCACCAGAGCCTGCCTCCTGGCACAGGGTAGCACAGCCAATATCTACACAGCTTCCAGATTTGTCTTTGGAGTCGTTCCGGACTTTGGCACAATATGGAAACAGAGGGTGTTCATCAGCTTAGCAGGCAGACCACTCCAACATGCTGCACTCATTGCCAACATCCAACAAGCAATTCTGCCACCTGCCGCTGTCGCAATTATAAAATGTGATGCCAATAACTCTGCCACCGATCCTGTCACCCAATCAAATGCCTCAACTGATGCAGCCACCCAGGAATCTGCACTACCCCTGGCCACTTATGCCCTGCAGACCCCCAGGGTGGTGAAATCGTCAGAGTCCCCCGACTCTCTCGATGCAGTCACAACAGATCAACAAGCCGCCACGCCAGAAGAGAGGGCTGCATGGGCCCGCATTGGTGCCATACAATCACTTTTCTTACAGGTTCTTACCTACCCCTGCATCATTTAACTGAAAGCCCACCTGCACTTACTGGCCCTGGTGCTACACGGAATCGGGCACACAGGCAAGATGCTGTCAGCCATTCCTGGTATGCAGCGGGAGTCGCTGCAGCTGCCCAAGCTCTGCTGTAACAGTGCGTCATCTGTCTGCCGAAAAATGCAGGGAAGCCGATGGCCAAAAGGGACGACATGCCAGTTCCAGAGGGTCCACTCACCCACCTTCTAATTGACCTTGTCCACGTGCCTCAGAAGAAGGAATAAAAATTTGTCCTAGTTATTGTCGACATGTTTCCAAAATGGGTAGAGTAACTTCCCATCAAAAGAAAATGACGCCAGAGCAGTGGTAAAGTGTATCCTGCAGGATGTTATTGCAAGAGTTTTTTTTATCCCAGGGCGCATAGAAACATACGGGGGATGGTGCCCATTTCTCTGCGAAGCTCATTACTGCTGACTGTGACGCCCTTTGGATACCCTGGAGATACCACATTCTATACCACCCCCCACTCATCAAGAATGGTGGAGAGAATGAACAGCACCCTCAAAACCACCCTCCCCAAAATCACTCGGGACACAGGACTGGTCTGGCCTGACGGCCGGCCAAAGGTACTTCACACAGTAAGTGGACAGGGAAACCTAACGACGGAAATTATACAATTTGAAGTGCTAATGGAACGATCCATGCCCACAGACACCGGACCCCCAAAACTAGCCAATGACAGAGCGCTACTCTTAACATAGGAAACTCTCTTTGGTTACGTTCAAGCCATTAGTAGAAGGATCACTGTAAACCAAGATTTGCTAAAAGCTATGATTACTTGAGTGCTACTTATCCTCCTGCTGGTGGAAACTAAATTCGCACACCTTGTGTCTTTCACTGTGTCTCAAACCTGCACACATCACAGCATGGGTGCTGAGGAAAAAATAATCACTACCGCAGTTAGACAATAGTGTGGGGGTACAAAAAGAAAGCAAACAAAAATAAAGCTGTCGTATCCAAACCACGGCAGGAACCACTTCACCCGTTTAAACTGGGCACTATGTAATGAGACAGTTCCTACCGAAAGATTCTCTCTCCCCGAGTTGGAAAGGACCACTCTTGGTCTGTCTCACGACCACGACAGCTGTCACGCTCTCAGGGAGACTAGAATGCGACCCAGTGAAAGAGGGTCCGCCTCCACAGAAGGACAATAAAGCAGAACAGGATACAGTTCCAGACACCACAGAGGGATCCAGCTGCTCGCTACAACCATTGGGATCATAACTCTTGGTCTGACCTGCCCACCACCACTGATTGGTAACAGGGCACACAGAACAGGCATGTAATCCACCTTGAGCCGTGGGTGAACATTTTTCTTGACATGACCCACATTTGTGCCCAAAGGTAAACCAGACCAGCTACAGGGTCTGTGCCCATGTACCTGAACGTTCCCACGGGGGCATTCCCCACGGTGCAGTCCCTTTTAACACCACAGAGATGGCAGAATTGTGGCTGAAACTGGACAGGTCCCAGGGGTAACAACGCTCAGTCTGCTAACCTGACCGGCCATTCATGTGGCTAATAGCTCAGACTACTGGAAATCCGCAGGATACCAAATCGACAAATTCACAGGATGGTTCTACGCAGCCCAGAACCTCTCACATGAACACCCAACCTTGACCATCACTGACACCACCGCACGGGGTTCACGCAGAGAAACCATGTGTCTAACAGGATGCCAGCCATCCGCATGGGTGGCTGGGTGGAGCTGATGCACTAACTCACTGGTCTTGAACCCTGCAGCAGTCTGGTCTGTAGCAGAGTGAAGCATCCTGGATTTACTTGGCCACAACACGTCTGCCCACAATTCCATTTTCAATAATATTTGGACAGGATCCCAAACCCACCACCTAAGAACATACAATGATACTTATTTTGTCTGCTACCACAAGGCATACCCCGGCTGGCGTTGTCATGGGCTGGCACGTGGTATGTGGTACCAATCCATTACCACTCCAAGCCATCTCCCTTCCAGAAGCTTATTCCCACTGAAAACGCACCCACACTGCCCTAGACGAGATAGCACCCCCCCCCCCCACACCGTTTTTGTGTCCACTTACGAAACCCTGCGCCTCGACATAGAGGCACATCAGCTGGCAACCACGCTGGAGGAGATAACATGCTACGGCTGAAGTGCTTGCCCAGTTGAATGCAGAGGTTGTCGCCATTCGTACTGTCGCCCTACAAAACAGAATGGCCCTGGAATACTAGCTGGCCACAAAAGGGGCACTAGCGTCTTCATTGGCACAGACTGCTGTACCTACATCCCTGACTCCAGCGAAAATATAACGGACCTGACACACCGCTTTCCACAGGCTGCTGCTGTCTCAAATGAACCGGAGTCCCACTGAGACTTGTGGACCTGGGTAACCTCCTGGCTTCGCTCACGGGGCACTGAACTTCTGGAGGAACTGATATCCCGTAATGCAGTTGTGGGTACCATTATCCTGGTTATGGGCCTCTGTAAGTGCTACTGCTGGTTTTGTTCAGCACTGTTACACCTACCCTCCTCACAACCCAGCTTGTACAAGTTCACTGGAGTGAGATCCCCTCCCCTGACACAAATTACCCTCGGTCAGATTCAGACACTGACGACTACCTCTCTGACATCAAATCCCCACCACCTGATAGCCTCCCCGGTCCGGGCTACTTTGCACTTCTTCAACATACTCTTAACAAAAGAAGGGCGAACTTTGGGAGAAAATCTGCTACACTGCCCACCCATAGCATAACCACATAAAAAACACAGAAGTAAGTCGGTGAAACACAGGAATCATGCCTGCCAACACACACAGAACACACCCACAATGCCTCAGTCTTGACCAAAAAGGCGAATATAGAATCCAGACATTCTAATCTACTACCAGACCAGATAGTACACCTCTCAAATAGCCTTCACAGTCAGCTCCTAACCTCGATCATCACTTCAGTCCTAATACCCTAAGCACAAGCTTGTTTCCCACATAAACCGATGGCGCATAAACAAAGAGGCAGACTGAGAGACCCCGGAAGACTTTGCTCCCAGGAGGAACACAATGGACAGAACTGAAAGCCCGGAAAATGAACATTTACACATACTCGTGCAGACAGGAAATACTCGAGAAGACATTCTCACCTATTCAAGGAGATGGCTGGAATATCCAGTGTCAATTACAAATTAATTATTCCTGCCAGACGTTTGTTTAAATTCCAGTTTATTCTTGTTTTAATCGCTATACAATTTTCACCACTGTACTGTCACTGCTTTACAATTATCACCTTTGTGATGTACCCCTGTGAAATCTGTCTGCACCCACTACTTATGGGAGAACATTCTGGCAATCTGTGCGGAGAATCAATTCTGTGTCAGCCTGGTCAATTTCGTTTCCACAATGTCAATTTGCCAGCTTCGTATCTGGTCTCTGAACCATTGGAATGAATTTCTCTGACACCACGTGTTCGTGAATTGCTTATGTTTTTACCCTGTTACCGGTCTTCCCTGTGGAATCTCGCTGAAACCCATATACAGTACATTATTTTCACTCCCCTCATTGAAAAATCTGATCACTTCCTCAAAACATTAAATCAGATTTGTTAGACATCTCCTCCTCGGACAAAATCATGCTGATTCCTTCATCAAACTTTGCCTGGACAAGTCGCAATTAATTCTCTCCTTCAGTGGTTTCTACAAAAGTTTCCCGACCACTCCTGTGAGACTGACTTGGGTGTAATTTCCTGCTTTGTTTCTATCTGTCTTGTTAAAAAGTGGAACCACATTAGTAGTCCCGCAGTCCTCGACCAACTCCCCTTTGGCCAAAGAGAAATGTGAAACATTGGTCCGAACCCCTTAAATTGCTCCTTTTTCTCACAGAGCAACGTGAGATACAACTTCACTCTGAGCTGGGGATTTGTCCACGTTTAAGACTCTAAAAACCTCCAGTCCCTAATTGAAACTGATCAAGAACCTCTCAGTGCATCTTCCTGCATTCTATACAGATGTATTCCCACAACAGGACTGTTCGCGAGCTGAATGTGTAAAGTGATTCATCCAGTTATCTTGTTTACAACTATACTCAACTCGACTGTCACAGTGGAGGGAACACATTCACGTATTTTAACTGGAAGACGCTGTTTTCAGCATTTGCGCCGATAAACCCTTTATCTCTGATACCCAATGGCACATTGTTTCAGTGAGAAAGCGTTTACGCGTTCTCTGTCTGCAAAAAAAAAAAAAACGGTCACTTGATTACACCTCCTGCGTGGACTCTAATCCGTTCACATCTGAAATAAGGGTTGTTTTTTCTCTCTGCTGGTCATCACATCCAGGAGAAAACTGCGGCAGAAATGATTGCTTACTTCATTGACTAAGAAGTTGATGCCTATGGCTTACCTTGCAACGGGAACGACCCACAAGAGAACTTTTCAACAGGAACAGAGTTCTGAATCCTGTGCAGGGGATCATTGCACAAGCACAGTATCAATCTTCTACCAGGCCAAGCACAGTCATTCTTCCTCGAACATTCACAGTATCCTAAACTAACCAGACCAAAACCAGATGGTGCTGGAAAAACTCAGCAGGTTTAGCAGCATCTAAAAAAAGAAATCAGAGTTAATATTTCGATTCCAGTGACCATTCCACAGAACTGACGATAGCTTGGAACATGTTAGTCTATTTGCAGAAGATATAGTGGGGGTTGGGAGAGGAAAAGGAGTAAACGATAGGTAGGGATAGAGTTCAAATAGAGAGAAGAACAGTTGGACAAATGAATAGATGATGATCTGGCTGGCAGGGTGAATAGCTGTTAATGGAGACTGTTAGTGGCGATCCATACGTAATGTGTTATGGCAGGCTACGTGATAACAAGGCCTGGCGTGTGGGATAGGGGGATAGGACATGGGAGAGTTCAGGACCTAAAAAAAAATAAATTGCTATGGGGCCTGGAAGGCTGCAGAATCCCCAAATAGAAACTGAGGTGGTGTGCTTCCAGCATGAGCTGAGGTTCGCTGTAACTCTTCTTGAAGACAGAACTTGGATGTTCTGCAGTGTGGTGACCCAGTCCAAACTTCGTTTCCCAAGATAGTGGAAACCACATTGCGAGCAGTGATTGCAGTAGAGTGGATTGCGTGAAGTGCAGTTCATGTGTCGCTTCACGTGGAAGGTGTGTTGGGCCATTGGAAATAGAGGAGAGAAGACGTCAATGGATAGGTGACGACAGACAAGAAGCAAAAGGAGATATTATTAGAGAAATCATGAGGACAAATAACCTAACAAAAGGCACTTCACCTGAATGTTCGTCGCATTTGTAACATGGTTGAAGAGCTCATGGCACAAATCAACACGAATGAAAATGTTTTGATAGACATTAGGGAGACACGGCAAAAGGATGGCCACGACTGCGAGTTAAATATCCAGGAGTACGAGATTACTTGGAAGGTCATACAGCAGTGTAAAAAAAGGTGGTGTCTCTCTGTTATACAAGGCCGACATCAGGGCAGTGTGAAGAGACACTATAAGTTCGATGGAGAATGAGTTTGAATTAATTTGCGTGGTAACTAGAAATTCTGTGAAGAAAAAGTCACTGGTAGGTGCAGTCTATAGGCCAGCAAATAATAACATTACATTGGTAAATGCAATAAACAAAGAAATGAGCAATGACTGTAAAAATGGGTCAGCTTTTATTATTCGGGATATTAATCTACATGTAGCTTGGTCGAAACAGCTCAGTCACAATATATTTGAGGAGGAGTTCGTTGAGTGTACTCGTGATAGTTTTCTTGAACAGTATGCAATGGAACCGATGAGAGAGAAAGCAATCCTCGATCTGATCCTGTGTAATGGAACTGAAATAATTAATGACCTCATAGTTAGGGATCACAATATGACACTCTTGGAACGAGTGATCACAGTATGGCAGAACTTAGAATTCAGATGAGGAGTGTGAAGATAAAGTCCAATACCAGGGTCCTGTGCATGTACAGGGGGCACAACAATAGAAAGAGAAAGCACCTGGCTAAAGTAGACTGGAAACAAGGTTATATGGTGGGACAGATATCGAGCAGTGGAGGACTTCCAAAAAAGATTTTTTATACAAGTGCTCAGCACAAGTATATTCCTGTGAAACGGAAGGACTGTAAGAAAAGGGGTAATCTGCCCTGCATGTCTTAGAAAATAAGGGAGGCTATCAAAGCGAATGAGAAGGCATACCAAGTGGCCAAGAACAGCATGAAACTGAAAGGTTGGAAAACATTAAAGATAAACATGAGGAAAAATAACTAGCAAAGATTACAAAGGCGGATAGCAAACGTTTCTGTAAAAATATAAAACGAAAAAAGAGTGGCTAAAGTACAAGTTGACTCTTTCGAGGATGAGAAGTGACATTTAGTTACGCGATGTGATGAAATGGTCGAGGCATTGAACAGGTATTTTGTGTCAGTCTTCACAGTGGAGGATGCGAATAACATGCCAGTAAGTGGCAAAGAGACAAATGTAGATGAGGACCTGGAAACAAACATGATGACGGAAAGACAGTGTTAGGCAAGCTAATGGAGCTGAGGATGGACAAGTCTCCTGGCCGTGAGGAATTGCATCTCAGGGTATTGAAGGAGATGGCGGGAGAAACAGCAATGCACTAGTGGCAATTTTCAAATTCACTAGACTGCCTGGCAGTCCCAGCAGATTGGAAAACAGCTAGTGTGACACCACTGTTTAATAACGGAGGTGGATAAAAGATTGGGAATTATTGATCAGTTAGCTTAATTACTGCAGTGGTGATGATGCTTGAGTGCATTATAAAGGAAGATATAGCAAGACATCTCGATGGAAATTAGACAGATGTAACATAGGTTCATGAAGGCTCAAGCAGAGATGTTATGTTGCAGCTGTACAAGGTGCTGGTAAGGCTATCATTGGTTTACTGTGTGCACTTTTGGTCCCCTTACTTGAGAACGGATGTACTGGCACTGGTGGGAGGAGGGGTGCAGAGGAGGTTCACTGTGTTGATTCCCAAGTTTAGGGGGTTAGCCGATAAAGAGAGACGAAGTAGATTAGGATTATTTTTTTCGGAATTTAGAAAAATGAGCGGGAAATCTTACAGAAACATGAAACATTGAACGGAATAGATTAGAGAGAATTATAAAGGATGCTTCCACATGTGGGTGAAACTCGGACAAGAGGTCATAGCCACAGGATTAGAGGGAGCAGATTTAGGACTGAGTTCAGAAGGTCCTTCTTCACCCAGGCTGATGTTCAAATATGGAATACCTTGCCCAGCGAAGAAGTTGACGCTAGTTCACTAATTGTTTTTTGAAGGTAAGAGCGATACTTCTTTTGAAAAATAAACGAAAAAAGGGATACAGTGGGAGGGCGTGTAAGCGGATTTGAGTCTTTAGAAAGATCAGCAATGATGTCATTGAACGGCGGAGTAGGGTTGAAGGGTCGGACAGCCTACTCCTGCTCGGGATTTTAGGTTCTATGCATTTATGTGTCACAAAAGCAGCTATGCAGGGGGAAGACTCCTTGGGGCGTGTTGGGGGAGGTGTTGGGAGTGAAGGCACAGTGCAACAGAGTTTCCTGTAGGGAATGGTCCCTGTGGATGGTGGACAGGGAATGAAGAGGAATATAAGTCTGATGATGGCATCTCGCTAGAGGTGGTAGAAATTAAAAAAAAAACGATGATCACTTGAATCACCACTGTGAATTCATTAGCCAACTTTTTTTTAGGTGCGCCATTGAGAGCTTTATGTCTGGATGTCTGGATGTATCACTACATGGTATGGCATCTGTACCATTCAAGATTGGAGACGGTTACAGCGAGTGGTGAACTCGGCCCAGACAATCACAAAGGCCAACCTGTTATATGTTTACATATTATTGATACATCTTTGCTACTTAACACTGCGATCTGCTTGTACTGATCGCAAGATAGAGCTTTTCACTGTGCCTCAATACACGTGACAATAAATTCAATTCAATTCAATTGTGGAATGTCAACGAAATGGATTTTCGGAGCAGCTTGTGGTGGAGCCAAGTAGGGAACAGGCAATACTGGATTTAGAGTTGTGCAATGAGGCAGACTTGACAAAGGAGCTGAAGATGAAGGAACCCTTACGAAGTGGTGATGATAATATGATTGAATTTACCCTGCAATTTGAGAGGGAGAATATTCATTCAGAGGTAACGGTACTAAAGTTGAATAAAGGCAATTACAGCGGCATGAGGAGGTAGGGGCGCTGGATAAAATTGGTGAGGAAAGGAGTCTAGCAAGAAAGGAGGAAAGTGGAAATGCAATGGTAGGACTGTCTGAGCGTAATTCAGCAGACACATCCGAGATACATCCTGTGGAAAATGAGGCATGGTGCATGGTGAATGAGGCAACCATGACTGACTGAGGAAGTCAATGATAACATAAAAGCAAAAGAGAAAACATATAATGGAATGAAAGGCAATGGATAATCAAAGGATTGGGAAGCTCACAAAGACCCATAAAGGGCAACAACAAAACAAATGAGGAGGGAGAAGATTAAATATAAGAAAACTACTAGTATAAAGAAAGACTGTCGTTGTTTCTTTATTCAAATAAATGCAAAACAGAGATAGAAGTGGACAATGGGCCACGGGAAAAGGACACTTGACAGATAGTAGTGGGGAACAAGGAAATGGTTGAGGAACTGAAAAAAAAATATTGTGCCGGTCTTCACAGTCGAAAACATGAGTTATGCCCAAACATACAAGAGACTGGGGGAACAGATGTGAGTCTAGTGGCCATCACTGAGAAAGTGCAAGAAACACTGAATGGCCTGAAGTTGGACAAATCATCTGGATCAGGTGGAGTACCCGCCAGGTAGACAACTGAAGAAACAGTGGATACGTTAGTGGAGAACTTTCAGGAGTCGCTAGAATCAGGAAGGCTGCTACAGGACTGAAAAATCACAAACGTGACACCCGATTTTAAAAAGAAACAGCACAAAAGCTGGCAAATTGCAGACCAATCAGCCGAATCTTGGTTGTGGATAAGGCCCTGGAATCCATTGCGTTGGAAGAAATTTCTGAATACTTGGAAGTGTGTGTTAAAATAAGGCAAAGTCAGCATGGTTTCAATAAGCGGGGGCCATGCTGACAAATCTGCAAGAATTCCTCTTTGAGGAAGTAACGAGGAAGGTAGACCAAGGAGAGCCATTGGATGTTATGTGTCTGGACTTTATGAAGGCCTTTGATATTTGCAGCGCAGAAGGCTACTCAATAAGATAAGAGCCCATGGTGCCAGAGGCAAGGTGCGTTTGCAGGACACAAGCAGTGATTGGGAACAAAAGGATCCTTCTCAGGATGACAGCTGGTGACAAGTGGCCTTCCTCAAGGCTGTATTGTGACCACAACTTTTCATTTTCTCCATTAGCGATCTAGATAAAGTTTCTGAGGGCAACACGTGTCAATTTGCAGACAATGCAAAGGTAGAAGGACAGGCCATATTGAGGTGGCGGGGATACTGCAGAAGGATATGGACATGTAAGGAGCGTCGGAAAATAAATGGCAGTTGGAGCAAACTGTGGGAAAGTGTGAGGTGATGCATTTTGGTAGGAAGAATAAAGATGTGGATTATTGAAATGGGGCGAAGGTTCACATGCCTGGTGTGCAAAGATACTTGAGAGCTTTAGCCCAGGATTCTCTCAAGATTTATTTGCAGGTTGAATCTGTAGTTTGGAAGACAATTGCAATGATGACTTTTTTGGGGGGAAAATTTGAATATAAAAGCAGGGATGCACTTCTGAGACTCTAGTCAGACCACATCTAGATTACTGTGTGTACGTTTAGCCCTCAAACTTCAGGAAGGATGCACTGTTCCTGGAGTGTGTTCAGAGGTGATTCACGATTATGGTCCCAGGAATGAAAAGCTTGACACATGAGGAACGTTTGACGACTCTGCGTCTATACTCGACGATGTTTAAAAGGATAAGAGGAAATCCAATTGGTACTTACAGAATCGTGAATATCGTGGATAGAGTGGATGCTGCGAAGGTGTTTCCATTTTTAATAGAGACTAGAATGCAAAGGCACAGCCTTGGAGAAAAGGGAAGACATTTGAGACCACTACGAAGAGACACTTATTCAGCCACAGAGTGATGAATATATGGGATTCATTGCCAGATAAGGCTATGGAAGCGAGGTCTTTGATTACATGTGGGACGGAGATATGGAGCAGCGTGGTTTTCAAGGGGATCAAGGTTTATGGGGCGAAAGCATGAGAACTGGGTTTAGAAAGTATCTACCATGGTTTAATGCCAGAGCATACTCACTGCATTGAATGGTTTAATTTCTGCTCTATTGTCTTATGGACTTATGCATCGAATGACCTCCATCTGCAAATTCCCCTCTAAGGAACGTGCCAGCCTGACTTGAAGCATTGTCAGCGAAGATCTGATTGAGTGCTGATCAAAGACTTGATGGGCCAAATGGTCTACTTCTGCCCTCCATCTTCTATTTTATCATTCTTCTGAAAAGAAATGATTACTGCAATGACCAGACTTGTGGCTGGTCCTCTAACTCTTCTCTGAACAGGCAGTTGCTAAAGTTCCAGCATCATTTCCCTGCTCTTATATTCCCACCTGCAAGAACAGAAAGTATCTCTTACCCCGCGAGGCCACTTGATCCCTTGTCCAATCACCTTCAAAAATTCGTGAATGCCTACTCCAATTTCTCTTTTATTACTGTAAACCACTCAGTGTTCACACGTTTATCATTGTTCCTCCCCAAATTCATTATCACCCACTTCACTGGATTGAATTCCTTTCAACACTTTTTCTTGCCAATTGTTTCCAATCTCCCTGCAGTCTATGGCTGTCTTCCTCATGGTTAACTACATGACTAATTGTTACAAGATTTGCAAACTGCTAAATGATGGCCACGACAAATAAGTATGAATTATTCACCTATATGAGAAAACAATGGAACTCATAGAATCCATTGTTCATAAGCTTGCAGAGGACAACAGAATTGGAGACTGTAAAGAAGGTGATCTAAGATTCCAGAAGGATCTTAATCCAATGCGTCTTTGGGCTGAAAAATGTCACATGAAGTTCAATCTGGATAAATGGAAGGTATTGCATTTTGCTACAGCAAATAAGAGTAGGGCTTATACAATTAGTGATTGGGCGTTGCATCGTATTGTGGAACACGGAGGCCAGGAATGCAAGCTCATAATTCTTTTTAGTTTGCTTCAAATATTGACAGAATGGTTAAAAAATTGTCATTTTGCCTTCGTTGCTCAGTCCTTTTAGCGTAGGAGTTGGTATGTTATGTTGAAGTGGAATAGGACATTGTGTGAGGTCTCTTCGGGAATACTGTGTCCAGTTTTTGTTGCCCAGTAACAGCAAGGAAATTCTTCAGCTGGAGTAGATTTAGAACAGATTTACCAGCGTATGGCTAGTGGGGAAGGTTTGTGTTATAACGAAAGGCTGGATAGGCTGAGAATATTTTCACTCGAGCACTGGCGGTTGTAAGGCCACATGATAGAAATTTATAAATTATTGAGAGTCCGGCTAGAGTTAACTGTAACTGTCTTTTCCCCAAGGAGGAACACTTCAAGACGAGAGGGAAAATGTTTAAAGTGAAAAGAGGCATTTAAAATAAGACATGAGAGGCTTTTTTTTTAACAGAGGTTAGTTTATGTGTGCAATTCACTTCCTGAGGCAGTGGTGAATGAAAGTACATTTACAATATTTACAGGATATTTGGATTGATAAATGATTAAAAAGTTTCAGTGGGATTAACAAAAGCTATTCATTTTGTATTGCCTAGAGGGAAGTTCAGAATCAACCACGACATTATGGCTCTGGAGTCACATACCAGCCAGACCAGATAGGTATGGCAGTTTCCTTCCCTATCAGGCATTAGTGAATCAGATCTACAACAACTGATTCAACATCATCATTAGACTCTAGGTATTTATTGAAATAAAATTTCAGCACCTGCCATGCCAGGATTTGAACCCGAGTCCACAGAATTATATCTGGACATTCATATTAATAATGCAGTAATAATATCACAACGGCATTATTAACCCTCAGCAGTTACAGGAGCCGTCAGATGCGACTCGTTTAGTTTGGCATTATGTTCCGTATGAGCTGGTAGGAGTGAAAGGCCTGTTTTCCTGCTGTGTGAGTCTATGACTTTGACGCTATGAAACTGGCAGCTGGTTTGGATTAACATCAGCGTTGACAGTTTAATTGATCTCCTTCTGGGATATGTAATCTTGCTGGTTACTCTGGAGGTTCTTCTGCTCATTGAGCACGTCCCACACACGGGATTGTTGATAGTTTGACTGAGTAGATGAGTTTCAGCAGGTAATTGAATCCCGAATTTAGAACACACTGTCTGTAAGGTTCAGAGAGGCAGCAGCCCTTATAACCTGAAGGAATATTCAGATGTGAATATGTTCTGCCAATATCTGTAAGGCTATGGGCTAAACGATTCGGGTCCTTAAGTAGTTGCTTTTGACAAGTGCAACCACAACGGGCTGAAGTGTCTCCTTTGAAACTGTTGTCCTCGGAAGTATTGTGGTTAGTGTCGCCGTATGTTATGTGGGAGATCGGAGCTCAATTCCTCACTGGGGCACTGTAAATGATTTAAAACTGTCGCTCCTTTTCCAAATGCGGGTTATTAATGCCTGTCCTTCCACTTTCCATGGGGCATGTCACAGGAAGGACAGTGCTGTCTGAATCAGCGTGGGGGAGGACTGCAGCTCCCGGCGAGACAGAGTGTCAATGAAAGTACAAACACGTGACTTCCGCAACCCGCACCTTGTGTCTGCATTGGAATCTAAACCATTTAGTAGAAAGAAGGAGGAAGCTGAGGAAGAAACAGGATAAACCAATTCAGATGTGAGCGCAGAAACATTTTCGGCAGCATCATGAGGAAAACTGACAAATGGCTCTGAGAAAGAGTTTGTCTTTCAGAACTGTTAGTTCACAGAGATGTTTTTGTTCCACTCAAGCCCTTAGGAAATTGAATAACAATTTAACTAAGACTTGAAATTTTAGAACACACCAGGCGATGAGTCACGTCTGGAAACTGTGTTTAAAAGCCAGATGTTTGATAACTGACAATGATGCAATAGGCTGAAGGGCCATTCACCGCGCTTTTAAAAACTCAATAACTGTCATTTTTCAACTGTACAAATTAGGCAAAAACAAAGTCATCAAGAAAAGTTCCAAGCATTGCATTTGTCGTCCTTGGTGCAAAAGTGCTGAAATTCAGCTGACTCACTGATATTTCCCGATGTTGATTTCCTGTCAGGGAAAAATATTTGTTGTTACTTATGGAAATCTTAAATTGAACACGAGTTCCTGACATGACAAAATAGAGTCAGTGAGAATTTAATATCGGAGATGAAATCAAATGGGAAGAAACGCTGAAATCAGTTGCTTTTGCCTGCTCAGACTCAGTACTACAAAATGATCCTTATTGAAACATATAGGTATTTTCAAGTATTTTTAAGTTGGATGCAGAAAGTTTGGTTCTGTGACCAGAGCGCCTCGTATCGAAAGAGTTGGAGATACCGGTCTTGGTCTGGGGTATGCAAATTTGAAAATCACGCAACACCAGGTTATAGTCCAACAGGCTTAATTGGAAGTACTAGCTTTCGACTGCTGCTCATTCATCAGGTGATTGTAGAGTACACAGTTGTAAGTCACAGAATTTATAGCATAAGTTTACAGTGTGATGTAACTGAAATTGTACATTGAAAAATACCTTGATTGTTTGCTAAGTCTCTGATCTGTTAGAATGAACATGTTAGCTTCACTACTTTCATATGTAAAGTGCAAAACTTTTTTATTTTAAAGTTTCATTCTCAGGCAAAATTTAACAACTGGTGTCTGCCCCCGTGTGCTGCTGTCTGTTCCATAATGTTTAGACTGATTCTAATTGTATAAATTGAGATACCAGAGACTTACATGGATTCATGCAGTTTTTGAGCAAAGTGCATTGTAACACGGCAAGTACAAATTCACCCCACAAAAGTGTGTGTGTGTGTGTGTGTGTGTGTGCGTGTGCGTGTGTGTGCGTGTGTGTGTGTGTGTGCGTGTGTGTGTGTGTGTGTAGGAGGGACTCTGGTTGTAGATAGGGCAATAGGATCACCTGTACTGTGACATGAACCAAATGACCATGGGTACCGAATTTAGCTATCAGCCTCTGCGGGGGCAATTTTGGCTGCTGCCTGTTCCGAAGACCGCCTTGGAGGATTGTCACCCGAAGATCCGAGGTCGAATGTCCTGGATCACTGAAGTGCTCTCCAACTGGGAAGGGGCACACCTGTCTGTTGATTGATGTGTAGCGCCTCTTCTGTTGTTGTAACCTCTGCTCGGCTTCACCAATGTACCATGTCTTTAAGCATCCTTGCCTGCAGCGTATTGTTTTTTTTAGATTAGCGTCAGTCTAAACATCATGGCATGGACGCATCACACAGGGACTAATACCTTCAACGTATTATCTGTGCTGACACTAATTGGTAATGTCCACCTGAGAATGTAACTGTTAAAATGAAGTTTTTCGATTTACATAAGAAAGAAATGAACCTATCGTAGTCATTCTAACAGATGGAAGACTTAACTAGCAATCAAGGTATTTTTGCAATGTCTAATTTCAGTGACATTACATTGTAACCTTTCGCGATAAATTCTGTATTTTACCATTGTGTACTCCACAGCCATCTGATGAAGGAGCAGCTCTCCAAACGTTATTGCTTCCATTACACCTGTTGGACTATGTCCTGGTTTTGTGCGATTTTTAACTTCATATTAGAATGCGGATCTCACAATTAAAATAGAGACAAAGAAGCATTTATTCTCTCAGACAGTTCTGTATCAGTGGACTTTCTTTTAGCAGAAGGCTGTTGAGGTAGTGTCATTAGGTGTAATGAGGCTGAGATCGGCAGATCTTCAAACAGCAAAGACATCAAGCGTTATGGCGAAAGGCAAGAAAGTGCAGTTTAATGTTATCAGATCAGATATGAAACCATTCAATAGCGGAGTGGACTTGATGGTCTGAATGGTGTCTTTCTGTTCCTAAAATTGTTGGCCTTAATATGAAGCTGCAAAACCAACCTGAGTAAATGTGCCAAATTTAAAAAAGCGTGATGCCCCGGAGCACTGAACCGAGGTGAAATGTACAAAGAACAACACACAAAAGGCAGACAATGTCGGGTAATTGATCCGTAGTGATCAGTATGCCAAGATAAACAGGAAAACCGATAGTCAGTATCTACATTGAACTAGGGTTCACGAGGCATGTAGTTAACTCTCACAAACCACTATTCCCCTTCCGTTTTCCTGACGCCCCCTCTCTTCATGTTTTAAACTGATTGAACGTCAGGCAATTGCAGATGACATTGCTGATGTAGAACTGTAGCATATAGAACATAGAACATTACAGCGCAGTACAGGCCCTTCGGCCCTCGATGTTGCGCCGCCCTGTCATACTAATCTGAAGCCCATCCCATCTACACTATTCCATGTACGTCCATATGGCTCTCCAATGACGACTTAAACGCACTTAATCTTAGCGAATCTACTATCGTTACAGGCAAAGCATTCCATGCCCTAACTACTCTCTGAGTAAAGAAACTACCTCTGACATTTCTCGTATACCTATCTCCCCTCACTTTTAAGTTATGACCCCTCGTGTTTGCCGTCCCCATACTTGGAAAAAGACTCTCCGTGTCCACCCTATCTGAACCTCTGATTATATTGTATGTCCCTATTAAATCACCTCTCAGTCTTCTCTCCAACGAGAACAGCCTCAAGGCCTTCAGTATTTCCTCGTAATACATTCCTTCCATACCAGGCAACATGCTGAAAATCCCCTCTGCACCCTTTCCAAAGCTTCCACATCCTTCTTATAATGTGGTGACCAGAACTGTTCACAATACTTCAAATGTGGCCGGACCAGATTTTTGTACAGCTGCAGTATAACCTTCTGATTCCAGAACTCAATCCCTCTATTAATAAAGGCCAAAACACTGTTTTCATTCTTAACAACCCTGTCAATCTGGGTGGCAACTTTCAGGGATCTGTGTACATGGACACTGAGATCTCTCTGTTCATCTGCACTCCCAAGAATCTTACCATTCGCCCAGTACTTGGCATTCTGATTACTCCATCCAAAGTGTATCACCTCACACCTGTCCACATTAAACTCCATTTGCCACCTCTCAGCCCAGCTCTGCATCCTATCTATATCACTCTGAAATCTACTACAGCCTTCGTCTCTATCCATAACTCCACCGACCGTAGTGTTGTCCTCAAATTTACTAACCCGCCCTTCTAAGCCCTCATCCAGGTCATTTATAAAAATGACGAATAGCACTGGACCCAACATCGACCATTGCGGAATGACTCTATCAACTGGACACGAAGATGAACATGTTGTATCAACTACAACACTGTTTTCTTTCTGCGAGCCAATTACTGATTCAAACTGCTATGTCTCCCACAATCCCATTCCTACTCATTTTGTATAATAGCCTACAGTGGGGAACCTTATCGAACGCATTGCTCAAAACCATATACAGCACATCAACCTGCTTCCTCTCATACACCTGTTTGGTCACTTTGTCAAAAAACTCATAAGATTCGTTAGGCACGACCTACCCTTTACAAAACCGTGCTAACTGTCCCTGATCAGATTATTATTTTCTAGATGATTATAAATCCTATGTCTTATAACCTTTTCTAACGTTTTACCAATAACTGAAGTGTGACTCACTGGTCTGTAATTACCAGGGTTGTCTCTACTACCCTTCTTGAACAAGGGAACCACATTTGCTATCCTCCAGTCCTCAGGCACTATTCCTGTAGACAATCAATAGCACAGGCTCGGCAATCTCTTCCTTTGGTTCCCAGAGGATACTAGGATAGATCCCATCCGGCCCAGAGGACTTGTCTATTTTCACGCTCTGCAGTATTTCTAATACCTCTTCTTTGTGAACCTCAATCTCTTCGAGTCTAGATTCAAGTATCTCTGTATCTTCCTCGCCAACATTTTCATTTTCTATAGTGAACACTGTCGAAAAATATTCATTTAGTGTTTCTCATGTCTCCTCTGACTCCACACACAACTTCCCACTATTATTCTTGATTGGCCCTAATTTAACTCTCGTCATTCTTTTATTCCTGACATACCTATGGAAAGCCTTAGGGTTACCCTGATCCTATCCGCCAACAACTTCTCATGTCTCCTCCTGGCTCTCATGTCTCCTCCTGGCTCTTCTGAGCTCTGTTATTAGTTCATGTAGGGAAACTATAAGACCATAAGACCATAAGACATAGGAGTGGAAGTAAGGCCATTCGGCCCATCGAGTCCACTCCGCCATTCAATCGTGGCTGATGGGCATTTCAACTCCACTTACCCGCAATCTCCCCATAGCCCTTAATTCCTTGTGACATCAAGATTCTGACTGCTACACAACATCATTCTGCTTCGAAATATCAGGCAGTATTTCATATTGATTATTCTAAACGTTATCCTTTAACAAGCCATGACAGTAAAATATTGAATCCTCATCACTATACGACCAGGGAAGATTCCTTTTAACATCACCCTGGACACCATGAGATGCGCCATTCTATTCTCCCATCCTTCTGTGGGTGATCCCCTCGGCCCTATTGTGGTCTTGTTGGTTGGTTTACAATACTGAGGCTATCCAATCATCTTTGTATTTCAGTTTCTAAAGGATGAGACCTTCTCTCTGAGCTGGCAATGTACTTGGTCAGTGGTGATAACACTGGCCTTGTAAACTAGAAAAGTGCTTGAAATAGGCCATTCGCGTTTTTCTTTCCACGAACTTGAGGCAAATCGTTCGGCAGGACAGGAAATAGCGGGCGTGAGCAGTGATCAAGTTTGGCAGCAAGAACGAGGTTAGGCAGTATAAACTACAGAGTAATTGGGGGAAAATGGGCAAGGAACACTGGGACGGGAGGGGCTGAATGCTTCATTTCTTTGCTGTAACCAGACACTGGTGATGAACTCTGAAATGGGACAACATCAGACAATTTCTGCTTGCTTTCTCCCGAGGACTGTGTCACACTTGGGGAAATGTGTCTGCGTGCTTCAGTCTATGGGTAAAAATGGGGTTCAGTTCCCATCTCAAACTTTAATCCAATTTATTATGTTTTACGAGATTGAAACGTTCCAGAGAAATTAGCATTCAGGTGAAACGTCAGAGCTTACAAGGTTACAGACCAAGTGCTGGGAAATGAGACGAAGGGACCCATTTCTGTGCTGTTAACACTCGATAATTCAATCATTTTTGAGGGGAAACATATCTGCAGTGACATAATTCCAAAAAGTGTGTTATGAAGAAACGTTGCAAAGGCTTCTGCCCTCATCCCTGGTGGTTTAGTGGTTAGTATTCGGCGCTTTAACTGAGTGACCTGCGTTTCATTACCGTTCAGGAAATCGGGACTTCTTGTTCCTGATGCAGAGAGAGCAGTTCTACCAGGAATCTGTTTCATGCCTTAGATCAGTCAATACCCCAGCTCATCAAAGAAGGGAAAAGTGGTTTTCCTCTCTGCACAGTCGGACAGTTAATACTTCATTCTCGTTTGATTCCACTTCCCAAAGAGTTTCAAAATATTGTCAAAACTGAGTCTCAGCTATTTCTTTTCTGTGCTATTCATACACAGGAGCTGCAGCGATTGAGTGCATTGGTTTCTGAAAACGAAACGTACCTATGAGCAATGTATTGGGCTAT
The DNA here is from genome assembly GCF_037043375.1 of Chiloscyllium plagiosum. Classification (NCBI taxonomy): domain Eukaryota; kingdom Metazoa; phylum Chordata; class Chondrichthyes; order Orectolobiformes; family Hemiscylliidae; genus Chiloscyllium; species Chiloscyllium plagiosum. The sequence continues at coordinate 97,031,524 of NW_028270151.1, forward strand.
TCCAGGATTGCCTTCTCTGACAACTGTGGGACATGACTGATGTTGTCTATGATATGGAAGTGCCCGTGTTTGAGTTGAGTAGACAAAGTTAAAAATTACACAATATAAGGGCAGAGTCCAGCAGGTGTATTTGGAAACACTAGCTTCCAGAGAGCCGCTCCTTCATCGGGAGAACCACCATACAATGTATTCAAGAAAAACAGATACTCAAAGATACACTGCGCAGATTCCTCAAGAACAAACCACGACAAGCAGACCAAACACAGCCAGAAACCCTAACCACCTTACCATACATCAAAGAAGTTTCAGACATGACAGCCAGACTACTAAGACCCCTCGGAATCCTAGTAGCACACAAACCCACCAACACTCTCAAACAAAAACTAACAAACTTAAAAGACTCAGTACAACCCGTGGACAAAACCAACGTCATCTACAAAATTCCATGCAAGCACTGCCACAAACACTACGTAAGACAAACAGAAAGAACGTTAGCCACCATGATATAC